>NC_058407.1:21782953-21857424 GCF_002201575.2 Neomonachus schauinslandi | reverse complement strand
TTTATTTATTTATTTATTTATTTATTTATTTATTTATTTATTTATTTATTTATTTATTTATTTATTTAAGCTGTACATCCAATATGGGGCTTGAATTCATAAACCTAAGATCAGGAGTCGCATGCTCTACCGATTGAGCCAGCCAGGCCCCCCTTGGAATAACATTCATTTTAATGAAGCTAAAAGATTTCTGCTATATTTCTTTTTGACACAGTGTTCATTTTATTTTCTTTTGTGTCACAGAAATGATGCATGACTTCTTTAATAACAACTACCATTACAAAACAGTAGCTAACACATCAAAGACTCATTGTGTGCCAGGTACAGCTCTAAATACTTTCCATATAGTCACTCATTTAATTCTCAGAACAGCCCTACAAGATAGTACTATGATTACCTCACTTTACAGATATTAAAACCAAGACATAGAGAGTTTTGGTAACTTGCCCAAAGTCACACAGCCAATAAGAAACAAATATAGATGGGATTTGAATCCTAGAAGTCTAGCTCCAGAGTCTGTAATGTTTGAGCACTTATGATATGCCTAGCACTATGCTTCATTCTCTGTTTGTCTTACCCTATTTCAATATGCTGATTTAACTTTATTTTTAGGATAAAATCAACTGGAAATTTCTCTTTTGTTTACACATTTGCAAGATATGTGGCTACATTCCTGAATTTACCAATAAATCTGTAATGTACTTAAAACCAACTGTGTTCCATTTGAAAAGTTGTTAGGAGGGCCCCTGGGTGGCTCAGTTGGTTAAGCGACTGCCTTCGGCTCAGGTCATGATCCTGGAGTCCCTGGATCGAGTCCCGCATCGGGCTCCCTGCTCGGCAGGGAGTCTGCTTCTCCCTCTGACCCTCCCCCGTCTCATGTGCTCTCTCTCTCTCATTCTCTCTCTCAAATAAATAAATAGAATCTTAAAAAAAAAAAAAAAGAAAAGTTGTTAGGGCATTATTCTCTATATCGCATAGTATTTAAGTGTGAAAAAGCTGCCCACTTCCTACTTCTCTGGCCTGTCATGGTTTAAGCAGCTGTGGGAAGTAAAGCAGATAAGAAAAAGAGGTACCTCAGAAATGCAGTTCACTCAAAGAGGGTGGCTGCAAAAGAAGGAAAAGCAGAGGGGCCCTACAAGAGATGGATTAACAAGTTCTGTCCAGTGATAGCCCAGAGCCCAGGTCAGTGTATTAAGGGTGTTTATCCTCTGCTTAACTCAAGTGTCTGCAGTAAAGCATGGCATCCTTGAAACTGAAGAAACTTCTCTGTAGCATTACCACCTGCTTTTCCTAAGTAGAATTAGTCACTTCCTTTTCAGTGAAGCTAATCAAATTAATTCTCCATTTCTGAGTAAAGAAGCCATTCTTGGTAGAGGATTTCCACTTTCTTTATATTCACAGGTAACTATTCCTACATATGGGTTCCTTCAATTTTTTTGAAAGTTGATTTTTTTTATATATGTAGCACATTTGTGGGATCTCTCCTATCAGATCTCTCTACTGTGTTTGTTTACACTGAAACATGTTCTGGAGTGATCATATTTATGGTTTTCTATCGTGTTTCATTCATGCCTCATTATTTATCTCTTCATCTCAAATCAGTAGTAATATTCCCAGGCTTTCCATAATTCAAAGAGACTGAAAATATTCCTTTTGGCTCTCTGAATTAATTCTTCCTCAGGAAAAATAAAATGCTGCTATGTTTTGGTCTTCCCCAGTTTACTAGAAAATGAATATCAAAGAATCTAAAGAATCTTCAATGACAGGGAAGAATTCTTATCTATCCTTGCACTCCATCTTGAAAATTACTTCTTCAGCAATGTTTCCATCTCTTAGTGATATACTGTCTCCTAAAAATAATGCTTATAAAAACAATGAACAGGGGTGCCTGTGTGGCTCAGTCGTTAACCGTCTGCCTTCAGCTCAGGTCAGGATCCCAGGCTCCTGGGATCGAGCCCCGCATCGGACTCCCTGCTCCACGGGAAGCCTGCTTCTTCCTTTCCCACTCCCCCTGCTTGTGTTCCCTCTCTCGCTGTGTCTCTCTCTGTCAAATAAATAAATAAATAAATCTTTAAAAAAATAAATAAAATATAAACAATGAACATATGGAAAATGTTTGCCAAATAAAAAAGGCAGAACTCCAAAGAGTATATACAATATGATGACAATTATATATGTATGTGTATATGCACACACACTTGCATAGAAAAAAAAATCAAGAAATTCATCAAAATTGTTTTGTTTGAACAGTATGATTATCAATTTTTTTCTTTTTTATACTTTTCCTCATTTTCCTGCTTTTCTGAAAAATCACATAATACTTTTAATAATAAAAAACAGAACATTTACCATGTAGGCTACTAACTTACAAGCCAGGGAACAAAATCTCACTTTCTTTCAAGGTACTAAGATTTCTCTGAATCTAGCCCTATACCCAACCAAAAATTCCTGACAATTTAGTGTTCTGCTTGGGTATTTTTCTTTACAAATACATATGAACACAAATACATATTTAATATAATCAGGTAGGCATATACTGAGTGATTTTTTTTTAATTTAAATTAAGTCACATAAACTCTTGCTTAAAACCTTCTAACAACTTCCCATTTGAATAAGAATAAAGCCCAAACTCTTTACCCAGATCTACAAAGCCCAGTAAAATTTGGCCCTAACTTTGACCTCAATCTCTGACACTTCCCCTAAATCACTCTAGGGCAGCCCCTCTGCCCTTTGACTTGTGCTTCACCCTGCCCAACACAGAGTTCTTCATGCGGCTGGTCGCTTCCTGACACTAGGTTTCAACTCAAATGTCACCCTCCCAAGGAGGCCTTCCATGACTACACAATTTAATTTGCCATCTATTTCTTGTCCCTATCACTCATTTCCATCGCCTTTAAATTTTTTTCATTTATCACTATCAAAAGTTCTTGTTTATTTCTTTACTTGCTATTATTTGACTCCCTTATTAGAATGCAAAATTTTCACCATTGTATCCTCCTTACTTAAAACAATATCTGACATATAGCAAGAAAACAATAAATACATGTTGAAGGGATGATTACTGAAGAAAGGGAATGATGAGAATAGTAGCTGTCCATGGCACAAATTTTGGTTTAGGGCCCTTTATATAAACATACACAGTTGGATTCCAGTTTTAACTAATATCACGGTAACAATGCAGCCAATATAAATTAATATATATGCAAATAAATGTAAGTACTAAGTAAAGCCGAGAAATGAAGAAACATTCACAAGGAGAGGATGAAAATATAAGGGTTTTATTTATCACAGACAGTAGGGAGTAAGGGAAGGGATGAGAAATGAGTTCGACGACAGCAATAAGAGGATAAGAGTTTGGGTAATGATAGATGACCTGAGAGAATTGACTTCTAGTGGTAGCTGAGGCATAATGAGATTAGTTCAGAAAGTCTCCTTGCAGAGGGTGGATACTTGGTTCCATGATCTGGTCTGCCACATGCAAGGCAGCTTCTTACTCAAGCCTCCAGAGAAATGCCTGAAATTAGGGCATTTAATGTCTTCAGTCAAAGGATTCTTTCTTTATGGTCTATCAAACTGTTATATTGGCTATATTATGATCTGTTTTCTTCTATATCAGCATGTTATTAAGCAGAGCAATATGAAAAAGGAAGCATAATGATGTTACTTGTTTCTTATGGTCCACAAAATTCAGGTCCTTTGGGATGCTAGACAATGATCAATGTCCCCAGAATTAATCTTATCATGTGCCCCAATATCAAGGTATTATGGAGGTGTTTAAAATTAGTGGGAAAAAAAATGATTTTAAAAGTGAAGAAAAACAAAATATATAAGAATATATTTTAAAGTGACTGTAAGTATAAAAAAAGAACTGTGAAAACAAGTTAGACTTAGGAAATTATACAATTCATGTTGAAACATTAATATAAAAATAAAATTCTTAAGCCTGAGCAGTGCTGGATTATAGGGTCTCACAGAAATGTTGTGGTTCATTATCATACCTATACACATAAACATGCCAGAAATAAAGAAAAGAACAAGGTTGGTGATTATCTTTCATCTCTTTAAGGTTGTTTCTCCTTTTCAGTGTAAAATATGTACTAGTCTTTAATAGACTATAAAAAGATAATGGACAGGGGCGCCTGGGTGGCTCAGTCATTAAGCGTCTGCCTTCGGCTCAGGTCATGATCCCAGGGTCCTGGGATCGAGCCCCGCATCGGGCTCCTTGCTCCGCGGGAAGCCTGCTTCTCCCTCTCCCTCTCCCCCTGCTTGTGTTCCCTCTCTCACTGTGTCTCTCTCTGTCAAATAATAAAATCTTTAAAAAAAAAAAGATAATGGACACTACTTTGTCTTTTCTACAAGTTCCCTTAATATTGCTGTTAATTTTACCTGTTTTCAGAAGGCAGGAGCCTAATAAGCAGAAAGAAGTCTCAATTTGGCCACAGAATCAAAACAAGAAATAAAATTTCTTCTCAGAGTTCATTCAAATTAAATACAGCTTGATTTTTGCTACTGTGGTAACTGTAAAAAGAACAATGGATAAAATATTTGTTGACAGATGCAGAAAACAACGTAACATTTCATTAATTCACCCTCAACAGAGAGGTGAATTTTTGCCTTTTTCACATTCTTGACATTTACTTATTAATGTGTTATTAACTAGTCATTTTTAGAACATTTATATAATAATGTAACAGATAAAACAAAAAGAGCGATTTAGTACATCCTTCAGATATAACAAAGGCTAATGTTTAATGTGCTAGGTTTGCTATTAGGCACTTGACATTTGTCACCTCATTTAATCTTCACAAAATAATGCAGCGTTGGAATTATCCTTATTTTACAGATGAGGAAACAGAAGCTGATTCAGAGAAGTTGGATATATTGTTAGCAAGTGATCAAGTCAGAATTAGAACTCAGATTGTCAGAGAGAATGCTTTTTATACCATTCCAACATATTTCCCTACAAAGGCCCTGAAAGAAAAATTCAGAAGACAACAAGCATAGCTTGAGTGCCTACAGCATGCAAGGCATAAAGCAGAGTGTGCTGGAAAACAACATTTGTCAGACACAGACACTGCCTTCAGGAAGCTTACAACCTAAAAGAATAGATATCAGATAACTATGTAAATAACTATAATGAAAGGGAGAAATTCACAGTTGTCAAAAATAAATTAGTTGAATATTAAGAGAAATGATATTGTTTCTGGCAGGGGAGGATTAAGACTTAAGGAAGTAAGTAGCATTTAAGTTGGACTTTAAAGCCTATAGAATTAACAGGTTTGTAGCAACTAGTGCTCACTAACATTTGGAAGCAATACCCATTGCATATACCAGAGAGGGGATACATCTCATTTAAAAATTAGTTTCTATAAATCCACAGTGGTTCCATACCAACTCTAATCTAGTTTCAGTTGCTGAGAAATGTGTTTAAGCTGAACATCTAAAATGATCTCTGTGAAATTGTGCTTTAGAGCTTAAAAGTTTAGAAAAATTAATTTCAGCATGCCATTTGTAAACATAAATATGTAAATGTGATTCACTGGCTAAAATTTTGCAGTGTGAGCCTATGAACAAAATATGGGAAACTTGGCCAGTGTCACAGGATAAAACATAAATGTGTATAAGCATGACAGTTTATAAGCAGAAGTATAACTAAAAGGTAGCAGGTGAAGAAGGGGAGGAAAAAATGAAAAAAAGAACACAGGAGCTAATATCTTCACTTTCCAAAATAGGAAGTCAAGAAATACTGCCTAAAATTGATGAAACATAACATGGAAATATAGAAGTATTATTTAAACTTTTTTTTTTTGGAGAGGGAGAGAGCAGTGGGGGTGGGGAGGGACAGAGAAAAAGGGAGAGAGAGCATGGAGCCTGATGCAGGGCTGCATCTCACAACCCTGAGATCATGACCTGAGTCAAAATCAAGAGTCAGACAACTTAACCAACTGAGCCACCCAGTAGCCACTATTTAAACTTATTTAAGTATAATATTATTTGAAGTCATCCAACTAACCCCCCAAAACCCCTAAAATTTATCATAAAAAATAATAAACATTTGGAGAAGGATTGGACATAGAGATAATATAAGCGAGCTAAAATTTTTACTCTCAGAGAAATAAGATACACCATTTAAAGCTGCTAAGTCAGTAATAGAGATATATGTATCTAAAAATATGGTAAGCTTGAGATTCACTTTGGTGTGTGACACAGCACATTCAATATTTACTGAATGCTTGCTATGAAGCAGGTATTGTGATAGGTATCAAATATTTATAGTTAACTATGAAACTTTAATATGGAAATAGTTATATAACAGAAAATTAACATAATTTACGTGATATTTTAGTAATAATGTTAAAGCCCTTTGTTATCACAGAAACTAACATATAGTACACATAAAATAAAATTGAAATCCTAAATCCTATGCCCAAAACCAAAACTCCAGGAGAAAGAATAGAGATGGAAGAGAACTTAAGAGTCATATTAGAGACCCTATTTAAACATGTATGGAAGACTTTAGTTTCCAGATTGCTCAGTCCACACTACCATTATCTAATGGTGTAATGGTGAGTCCAATCAATTCAATAAGAGAAAAAAATCAAATGATTATAAAGATTGAAGATTCAGAGACATGGTTACTCTTATTTGCAGATTATATAATTTCTTAACTAGAAAATCAATTTAAATATTTATACAAACCACAGTGTGATTCCTAAGATGACAAGGTACAGAATAAAGATAGAAAAGTTAACAGCTCTCCTTTCTACCAGCAGCAACCACCTAGAAAAATATTCACTCACAATAGAAACAAATATGAGATAACATAAAAAATCCACTAAATGTAGAAAACCATATGTAATAAACTATACAGCTACTTAACAACATAAAAAGGGACTTGAAAACATAGAAATTAATATCATTCTCCTGAGTGGGAAGATTCAGTATTATAAAAAGTCTAATTCTCTCTCATTAATCTCTAAATTTGACATTGTCCCTATCAAAGATCTGTACATAAGATCTAAAACTATAAAACTCTTAGAAAAAATGGGGTAAATCTTCATGACATTTGATTTGACAATAATTTCTTGGATATGAAACCAAATGTATAGGCAACAAAAGCAAAAGTAGATAAACTGTACTGAATCAAAATTTAAAACTTACATGCATCAAAGGATATAATGAACAGAGTGAAAAAGGCAACCTACGAACTGGGACAAAATATTCACAAATCACATACCTGACAAGGCATTAATATCCAGACTATATAAAGAATTCCTATAACTTAGCAACAAAGAAACAAATAATCCAATTTAAAATAGATAATTTAAATAAACATTTCTCTGAAGAAGATACACAAGAGCTAACAAGCACATAAAAACATGCTCAACATCACTTATTCATCAGAGAAATGCAAATCAAAACCACAGTGAAATGTCACCTGGCACCTATTAGGATGGGTACTATAAAAAAAACAACAGCAAACAAGTGTTGATATGAAGGTGGAAAAATTGGAACCCTTGTGTACTGTTGGTAGAAATGTAAAATGCTACAGCCATTATGGGAAATAGCATGTCAGTTCATAAAACATTTTTAAATAAAATTACCATATGATCCAGCAATTTCACTTCAGAGTGTATATCCAAAATAATTGAAAGCAGGGTCTCAAAGAGGTATTTGCACATCCATATTCACAGCAGCATTATTTGCAAGAGCCAAAAGGTAGAAGCAACCCAAGTGTCCATTGATGAATGAATGGATAAACAAAACGTGATATACAAAGGCAAAGGAATATTATGCAGTTTTTAAAAAGAAGGAAATTTTGACACATGCTAAAATATGGAAAATCCATTTATACAGATAAATTTGTTTACTATACAATTAGTTATATATTTATATTATATATTATTTATACACTGTATTTATTTATACACACATATGTATTTTAATTCTGTAATTTATCTTGGGTTCCTCCTCACCTGCTAATTAATTATACATATATACAAACAATAGTCCCCTTTTATCCATGGGGGATACGTTCCAAGACCCCCAGTGGATGCCTGAAACTGTGACTAGTACCAAACCCTATATATACTATGTTTTTTCCTACACACACATACCAATCAATGATAAAGTTTAATTTATAAATTAGGCACAATGAAAGATTAACAACAGTAATAAAATAGAATATTATAACAACATACCATAATAAAAGTTACATGAATGTGGGTCTTCCTCTCAAAATACCTTATTGTACTATACTCGTCCTTCTTCTTGTGATGATGTGAAAAGATAAAATGCCTACATGATGAAATAAGATGAGGTGAATGATACAGGCATTGTGATATAGTGTTAGCCTCCTATTGACCTTGTGACAAATACATCAGAAGGAGGTTCATCTGCTTTTGGACTGTGATTGATGGTGGGTAACTGAAACCACAAGAAGCAAAACCACAGGTAAAGAGAGACTACTGTATGTATGTATACACACACACACACACACACATATATATATACATACATAAAATACATACATATGAAGAAGATATGGTAAGCTATTTTTATAATTATGGATTTGGTCAAGGTCAGCCTAGGCAAAACACAAAATCCAGAAGTATTAAATAAATATATTTTAAAATTTTGGCTTCATAAAGATTAAAACTTCTGCCCCACAAAAAAAAGAAATATAAACAAAGTTAAAGAGCAAGCAATGAAGTGGAGAAACATTTTTTTGAAATATTTTTCACAAAGTTTGATACCTAGAATATACAGTGAATTCTCACTTTTGTGCTAGTTTCATTTTATAGTCACCATAAGCACTGAATTAAATACTGAATCATTGCTCTTAGGGAAAATACAGGGTTAGGTTCCTGTAAGTCCCTGGTCACAGCATTTTCATCAATTGATCAATATATAATTTGTTTTATATGTATTCTTATTTAAAGATAACTTTTTCAATCAGCACCATAACTCACGCCTGAATGAAGCTTATCCGACACATATTTTCTTAGAAGGCACATCACAGCCTTCTTGAGCTCCTGTAGTGTTCCATGATTCATTGTTTGAGTATAACACCCAGTGCTCCATGCAAAACGTGCCCTCTATAATACCCATCACCAGGCTAACCCATCCCCCCACCCCCCTCCCCTCTAGAACCCTCAGTTTGTTTTTTAGAGTCCATAGTCTCGTACTGCCAGACTTTCTAAGCACAAATAAATATTACACTTATCTTAATGCACTTATTATGAGGTTAGTTTGCATTATACATACTGTTCTTTAACCTGCAAATCCTACCAAAATTGCCAGAGTGTTATTTTCAGAGGCCCAGAGCTGAATAGAAAAAGATCAATTTGCACTTGTATAGGAAGGAATTTATACAGAAACTTGAGTTTATATTTTAAGATCTTTATAATAATCCTATAAACAGGAAAATAGCCTCCTCATTTTAAAGAATAGGAAGCAGAGGGTAAGTTACTTGTCCATGATTATACCAATAAATAGCAGTCAGGATAATTACTCGAACTAAACTTTAAGGTTCATGAGGGCAGACACCATATGTAATCTTTATTTTATATCATTCACAGTAGTTGGCACAAAATTTAAAACAACATGAGGCATGATGCATGTTTATATTGTTTAGTGTTCTATACCCTGCATGTAACAAATGGTCAATACACATTTGTGAAACAAATAGATGGATGAATGCATAAAAGAATAGAGAAATGTGGAGGGATTCTAAATGAACTGAGATTCCTATCAAGCCATTAATTTTTTTAATCTGTAGAATAAATAATAAATATATTTAGCAGCTCAACCACCCTGGAAACATAATGTAAAATGACATATCAATTGAATATACACTAAACAAGAATGACATCAGTAATTACCGATATCCTCTTTAACAGAGAAATGCTACAATGAAAAATACTGAATAATAAACAATATACAGATTTACTTACTGTGAGAAACTGGGCCCTTTAGAAAATTTTTTTAAATTTCATAGAGAAGTATTCACATGGGTTTTAGATCAAACATTATAGATAAGCAAACTTGGGAAAGTTACTTAATCTCTTGAAACTCAATTTTCTCAAGGTCAAGTGAAAATATTTCATAGAATTGTGGTGAAATTTAAGTGATATAAGGAATGTAAAGTGTCTATCACCATACCTGGCATGGGGTTGGCACTCAATAAATGCTAAATATTATTTTTAACATTACTATTATCATCATCATTATAATAGTTTCCTAAAAGATATACAAAATGGAGACTTACCAATGGTCAAATTTTAGTCCAATTATTTTAAAAGTTATTAAAATGACTACATAAAATCATAAAAACCTAGATCAAATGAATGCTGATAGTAAAGCTAAAATACATTTCTCTGGAAATGCCTGCAACTCCTACCTTCTGCCTAGACACAGACAACAAGCATCTGTTCCTTGAATGAGTATATAACAGATGAAATTCCTACTGACTAAATTTCCACAGTCATCATATTAGTTTCCTTTAGTCACTGTAACAACTAACCACAAACTTAGTAGCTTAAAACAATATTAATTTATTCTCAGACAGTTATTGAGATCCGAAGTCTGAAAGGAGTTTTACAGGGGTAAAATCAAGGTGTCAGCAGGTCTTGTTACTTCTGGAGTCTCTAGGAGAGAATTTGTTCTCCGCTTTTCTCATTTTCAAGAGGACACCTACATTCCTTGGCTCATAGCTTCTTCCTCTATCTTTGAAACTAGCAATATAACATTTAATTTTTTTTCTCTCTTTCTTCATCATATCATCTTCCCTATTATAAGGACCCTTATGATTACAATGGGTCCATATAGGCAATCCAGGTTAACCTCCCCATTTTAAGATCTTTAACTTAATCACATCTGCAAAGTCCCTTTTGACATATAAATTAACATATTGACAGTTTAGAAGCTGGACATTTATAAAGGGAGGAAGACAATATTGTTTATTATATTCCACCCTCTGGGACCCAAAGAATCACATCTATCCACCTATAAAATCCATTCACCCCCATATCTCAACATTCTCCCAAGGCGCAACCCATTACAACATCAATTTAAATTCAGAACCTCATCTAAATCTTATCAGCTCAAAAGTCCCAAATCTCAACATCTAAATCAGGTATGGAAGAGATTCTGAATATAATCCATCTTGAAGCAAAATCCCTCTTCCTCTGTGAATCTTTGAAACTAGAAAACAAGTTATTTGCTCCCAAAGCACAATGGTAGGATGGGCATAGAATAACAATTATAGATATACCCATTCAAAGAGGGAGAAATGAAAGGGGCAAAAGGGGGAGTAAACAGTTATAAGCAAGTTAGAAAACCAACTAGGCCAAGTCCACTAGGTTTCAAGGACTAGGAATAATCCTTTGTAGTTCTCAGCTCCATCCTCAGCCCTGTCCTATGAGTCTTACTTCCGATTTAATAAAAGTTAACATATATTTGCAACTGCATAGTTTTATAAGCCTGTTTCTTGTCTGTAAGAATACATTCCTTTACAAATCCAACAACCTTCTTTTATTTTGTCTTCTCTCTGTCCCTTTCAGTCCTAACTGGCAGTGTCTCTGCTAATATACCATTCTCACAGACTCTGTGGGTATCTTACATATGTCACAGGGATTCATTCCATTAAACAAAAGCCTCCTCCACAGATCTTTCCTCAATAATCCCATCTCTAGATTGTGCTGAGTAGGCTGAGGAGATCTATGAGATACATACCTAATCTCTTCAAAGAGCCCTGTGTGTGATGAAATACTCTGATTTTTTGATCCCGTGGGCACTAAAAAAACTTATCTAGTCACACTTTTAGCTTTCTCCCCAGGACACACTTTCTTGAGAGTGGATCTACAAATTTTAGCCTCTTTTTCAATCTGGACAGGCTAAGAATATCTCAAATCATCACATCCTGGTTTCTTTTTGCTTAAAAGTTAGATTTTCCAGCTTTGTTTTATTATTGACCTTTAGTTTTGTAACATTATGGTTAGAAAATATGCTTGGTATGATTTCAGTCTTCTTAAATTTGTAATATTTGCTATGTCTTTTTAATGTGATTTAAACCAGGGGATTCTTCTGTGTATACTTGAAGAAAATGTGTATTCTATTTTTCTTGGACAGAACATTTCATATGTATCTTTTAAAACCATGTATTCTGACGTATGCCTCAAGTAAAGAATGCTCTTGTTGAAAAAGAAATTGTTATTCACTCAATTTATCTTTTTTGCTATAGGTAGCAAGAAGAAACCAGGCTGTACATTCTGCACCATGCTTGGAAATCTCCTCAGTTAAATATCCAAATTTATCACTTACTACTTTGCTTTCTATATAACACAATTCTGCTAGGAGAATTTTTATTTATATAGAATTTCTAAATAACACAATTCTGCTACTGTATAACACCACCTTTCTTCCAGTTTTCAATAACCTATTCCTCATTTACTTCTCAGTCTTTATCAGAAGCACTTTCAACAATATTCATATGTCTACCAACATTCTATCTATGATGATTTGGGTATTCTCTAAGATGGTATAGGTTTTCTCTACCATTCTCATTTACCCTCACCAGTAGTGCCTTTAACATCCATCTTTCTACAAACACTGTGACAATTTAGGTATTTTTCAAGACACTAGTTTCCCAGGGCTGCCATAACAAATTACCACACACTTAGTAGCTTAAAGCAACACAAACTTATTCTTTTACAGTTCTGGATGTCAAAAGTCCAAAATGATTCTCACTGCACTAAAATCAAGATGTTGGCAGAGCTGGTTCTTTCTGGAGGCTCCAGGGGAGGATCCAATTCCTGCTTTTTGACCACCTGCATTCATTGGTTCATGGTCATCATCACTTCAACCTCTGCTTCCATCATCACTTATCGCTCTGACTCTGAACCTTTTGCCTTTATTTTATAAAGACAATTGTGATTACACTGGACCCACCTGGGGAATCCAGGATATCTCCCCATCTCAAGATCCTTAGTTTAACCACATCTGCAAAGTCTCTTTATCATGTAATGTCATGGAGTCAACTTGTAAAGATCAAGATGTGGCCATCTTTTGGGGAACTAATCTTCCTACCACAGTCATGTTCATTATTAATTAAATTGTCTAAAATGTTTAACCCATATTTTCAGTTACATTGTTTTAAGCACTCCCTTCATTCACTGCCCAAATTACTAACCTAACATTTTGAATGTTGGTTCTTCTAAAAGTTTCAGCAAGAAGTTCAGCAACAGAATAAGACTATATATTGAATCACACAATTCCCAGGGCTGTTGAAATCTGAATAATTCCTTGACTCATTATTATTGTTTGGAGCATTTCCAAAGGACATAGTAGTTTCATTATGGGGAGAAAAAGTTAAATCTCTATCATAAAAATCATAACTATTCTGAAGTTGAAAGATACCTAATGAGTCATCTCAATTTCAAGGATGAGAAAAATAAGACCCAGGGAAGTTAAATGATTTACTCGATGACACAACTCTAATGTAGAGGACAGGGAGCATAAATTTATTTTAATATTATCTAATGCCTAACTATGGAAATCTGTTCTAAGAGAAAGCATACAGAAAGCTTCTGCATTCTCATAAAAAGATTTCCTTAATTACTAGAACTCATACAGCAATTCAGTAATGTGGCAGGATACAAAATCAATGCACAGAAATCAGTTGCTTTCTTATACACTAACAACGCAACTGTAGAAAGAGAAATTAGAGAAACGATTCCATTTACAATAGCACCAAAAACCATAAGATACCTCGGAATAAACCTAACCAAAGAGGTAAAGGATCTATACTCTAGGAACTACAAAACACTCATGAAAGAAATCGAAGAAGACACAAAAAGATGGAAAAATATTCCATGCTCATGCATCGGAAGAATAAACATTGTTAAAATGTCTATGCTACCCAGAGCAATCTATACCTTCAATGCCATCCCGATCAAAATTCCAATGACATTTTTCAAAGTGCTGGAACAAACAATCCTAAAATTTGTATGGAATCAGAAAAGACCCCGAATCGCCAAGGACATGTTGAAAAAGAAAAACAAAGCTGGGGGCATCACGTTGCCCGATTTCAAGCTATATTACAAAGCTGTGATCACCAAGACAGCATGGTACTGGCACAAAAACAGACATATAGACCAATGGAACAGAATAGAGAACCCAGATATGGACCCTCAACTCTATGGTCAAATAATCTTTGACAAAGCAGGAAAAAACATGCAATGGAAAAAAGACAGTCTCTTCAATAAATGGTGCTGGGAAAATTGGACAGCCACATGCAGAAGAATGAAACTCGACCATTCTCTAACACCATTCACAAAGATAAACTCAAAGTGGATGAAAGACCTCAATGTGAGACAGGAATCCATCCAAATCCTAGAGGAGAACATAGGCAGTAACCTCTTTGACATTGCCCACAGCAACTTCTTTCAAGATACGTCTCCAAAAGCTAGTGAAACAAAAGCAAAAATGAACTTTAGGGACTTCATCAAGATAAAAACCTTCTGCACAGCAAAGGAAATAGTCAACAAAACAAAGAGGCAACCCACAGAATGGGAGAAGATATTTGCAAATGACACTACAGATAAAGGGCTGATATCCAAGATCTATAAAGAACTTCTCAAACTCAACACCCAAAAAACAAATAATCAAGTCAAAAAGTGGGCAGAAGATATAAAAAGACACTTCTCTGAAGAAGACATACAAATGGCTAACAGACACATGAAAAAATGTTCATCATCATTAGCCATCAGGGAAATCCAAATCAAAACCACATTGAGATACCACCTTACACCAGTTAGAATGGCAAAAATGGACAGGGAAAGAAACAACAAATGTTGTTTCAACATTTGTTGGAGAGGTTGTGGAGAAAGGGGAACCCTCTTACACTGTTGGTGGGAATGCAAGTTGGTACAGCCCCTTTGGAAAACAGTGTGGAGGTGCCTCAAAAATTTAAAAATAGAGCTACCCTATGACCCAGCAATTATACTCCTGGGTATTTACCCCAAAGACACAGATGTAGTGAAAAGAAGGGCCATATGTACCCCAATGTTCATAGCAGCAATGTCCGCAATAGCCAAACTGTGGAAAGAGCCGAGATGCCCTTCAACAGATGAATGGATAAAGAAGATGTGGTCCATATGTACAATGGAATATTACTCAGCCATCAGAAAAGATGAATACCCAACTTTTACATCAACATGGATGGGACTGGAGGAGATGATGCTAAGTGAAATAAGTCAAGCAGAGAAAGTCAATTATCATATGGTTTCACTTATTTGTGGAACATAAGGAATAGCATGAAGGACATTAGGAGAAGGAAGGGAAAAATGGCGGCGGGGGGCGGATTGCAGGGAGAGATGAACCGTGAGAGACCATGGACTCTGAGAAACAGGGTTTTAGAGGGGAGAGGGAGGGGGGATTGGTTAGCTCGGTGATGGGTATTAAGGAGGGCACATACTGCATGGAGCACTGGGTGTTATACGAAAACAATGGATTGTGGATCACCACATCAAAAACCAATGATGTACTGTATGGTGACTAACATAACATAATAAAATTAAAACAACAACAACAAAAAAACAAAAAAAAACCCACAAAAACAAAACAAAAAACAAAACTAAATAAATAAATAAATAAATAAATAAATAACTGCCAAAAAAAAAAATAATTCCTTAATCTCAGGTTCAGGTAGATTTTTATTTAGCCATTTGAACTTCTTAAGTTTTGAGGCAAATATTAATAAGGTAGTTTTCTAAATGGCTAGCGGAGTTCAAAACAAACTATACCAGCTTAATGAAAATAGAGATATATTTTCCAGAATGCTACACATGATGATTATCAGGCCAATAATAGTAGTTCTACTGTTGCTGGTCTAATGAATGGTCTGGAAAATTTTCTGAAAGTCCATAGGCCCTACAAGTATTGCAGTGTCTGATTTCCCTGGAGACAATGCAATTATCTCATGCTCTAATGGAACCCTAAGATAAATATTTTGTAATATATGTGCATGGCATAAAAGTACTTTTAAGAAAACAGATATATTGGGCACCTGGGTGGCCCAGTCGTTGGGCGTCTGCCTTAGGCTCAGGTCATGATCCCAGGGTCCTGGGATCGAGTCCCGCAGCGGGCTCCCTGCTCCTCGGGAAGCCCACTCCCCCTGCTTGTGTTCCCTCTCTCGCTGTCTCTCTCTCTCTGTTGAAAAATAAATAAAATCTTTAAAAAAATAAAAGTAAAATAAAAAAATAAAATAAAGAAAGAAAACAGATGTATTTTCACTTTATTTTTTTAAAAGCACCTAAATTAAATTATTGTGTCCAATGCTATTCTTTTCAAAAAAACACCAAAACCACTGAGATACTTTTAAAATGTTAGTTTGATTACTAAATGTATATTAGGCTTACTGTTTTTTCTAATTATAACATAAGTAATAGAGACATAAAGTAGAAATTAAGATACAAGGACTTTAAACAGACCAGTAAAAATTGCTATTGGTATGTTAAGAGGCTTCTTAATAAAAAAGGAAAAATACTCATATTATCAGAAATAACCAGATATTTCAATATGAAGGGAATAAAAATGTTTGTTTTGACCTATAGAACAAACTAAAGACTCAAAAACTATGGCTTTACATATGTGTATGTGTGTGTTATGTATACCATTATACCAATAAAGATATCTTAATCTTATTGCATTGATAACATTTATAATAGTTGGCAAAACTTCTCAGACTTTTTATATATATATTACAATATGATAGCAGTAAGAATAGAACGTTTAAGAATGTTTAAGGCTCTTTTCACTGTATAGTCAGCATAGAGATGTCTAGGAAAAATCTTAAAATCTCATCAGCAATGTGAAGGTGTATCAAAACATAAAATGTATCATGGCTGTAAAAAAAAATTGCTAATAAAAACAGTTTTATTTTCCCATTAATAGAAATTATCCTAATAAAAATAGAAAGTATAAAGAAAACAAAAGTTACACCATCTGGAGATAAGCCCTTTAAACATTTCACTGAACATACTTTCATACACAAACATACACACAGATGATCTTATATAAATTGGACCACACATATAACACTTGTTTGAAATCTTTTTGCTTTGCTCTTTATCTTTAAGAAAAAAAATCAGGAATATCTTTTCATGTCAAATAGGGAACTACATAATGATTTTTATGACTGCAGAGTATTGTATCATAGAATGTTCCATAATTTATTTAACCAAACCCTGATTGTAAGATATTATTCTTATTTATTACCTTTTTTTTGCTACAATAAAGCTTAATAAACACCCTGTACTAACCTATTTACCAACCTGTCCAATTCTCTCTTCAAGATAAATTGTCTACAATTACTTCTAATTGGCTACAACTACAAGTACTGGATAAGAGAGTGTGTATATTTTAAACTCATACCTAACAGAAATTTTGCCTAAACCTTTTTGAAAGCAATTTTCAAGTATGCATTAAGATCCTTCAATGGGTCCTTGGGGCAGGGGGTTGTGCTGAGCTATGGCAGGCAGGGTGGCATAGTAAGGATGGGTGGGGTGAGGTGGAGAGGACAGTGTCCCTGCTCTGGGGGAGGGGCTGTTGGGCAACAAAGTGTGTGGTGGGCACAGGTCACAATGGGCAGGAGAGGATAAAAGGGGTCCTGTGGGGTGGTTTAAGCCTAGGGGGAGGCTTCAGTTTGGGAGGAGAGGAGCAGTACGAATACAATTGGCAGTGAGGTTGTGGAAGCCAAAAGAACAGAGGCTATTGTGAACCAATGTGTCAGATTCAAGAGGAGGCCCCTCCCCACTCCAAGTGAACACCAACATCTACACGCCTCAACATCTGCACACTCTGACATCTATTGGGACCCCAACATCTGAGCACCTCAACATCTGCACTCCCTGACATCTACTGAGGCCCGGATCTCTCGCTCCTCCACATCTGCATACCATAACATCTACTGGGGCCCGACCTCTGTGGGCCTCCACATTTGTGCACCCTGACATCTACTGGGGCCCCAACATCTATGCACCTTGACATCTATTGGGGCCCTGACCTCTGGTCCTCAACATCTGCACATGGTAACATCTACTGGGGCCCCGAATTCTGCACTCAACATCTGAGCACCCTGTCATCTACTGGGTCCCTAACATTGTGCACCCCGATATCTCCATGCTCTAGGCAGAGCACAGTCTGGTGCAGGTGCAATTGTCTCTAGCACTGAGCAATTGGTAATTAGTACCCCCCCCCTGTTTTCAGTTTCTCAAAAAAAAAAAAAAAAAAAAAAAAGCCTGCAAAAGACCACTGCTAACCCACCTGCTAGAGAAACCAGGGAAATAGGACACCCTGTAAAGTGTGGTAAAGTGTGGAGGACCCCTAGGAGTCCTGATAAAAGATAGCCATGAACAACCAATGTAAGTTACCACTTTACACAGCCCAAAGCAGCCCTGCAATGGGTATGTTTAACACCTCCATGGGGAAACTGCAGCAACAACTGTATAAGGGGGAGTATACTATATTCAAGTATGCCCCAATGTTTGAGAGTGACTTTATACAGGTCAGTAAAAAAGGAGAAGTGATTGACGTGCACAACCGTGCCCGAATGGTGACCGTGGGCATCGTTCGCACTAGCCCCCACCTCACACTACCTGATGTCATGCTGCTGGCCCGACCAGCTGCTATCTGTGATGACTATAACAGATATGGCCCTGCCACCCAGGGAAAAAATTACAAGTCTACACAGATCTTAGAGCTAACCAGACTGTTTCCCTTGAAATTTGTAACAATATCCATCCATAATGGTAAAAAACAACAGCTCCGCCTGAAGCTTGCCACTGGCCGCTCTTTTTACCTTCAGCTGTGTCCCCCTTCTAACACAAAAGATCTTTTTGTTTATTGGGAAAACCTTGTTTACATTTTGAGACCACCAGTAGAGGCTTACAGTGGTTCCCAGGCCATCCCAGTTGGAGACACACTGGACATAAGTGGGTTTGAAGAGGAGGACAAGAGCCCAGCGGTAAGTCTTCACAGAGACTCTAAAAGATGGGGCCAGGGTGCTGTGGGAGAACAGCTAAAAGTCCTGCAGAGCCTTTGGTACCGAGGCTCACCTAGAAAATTCATTACATTTGAATGGGTTCAGGGACAAAAGAGCCTCCATTTGGAGGTCATGTCACACTGGGGAGGTTCTAGGTGTTCCAAAGTGTTCCCCAATGCTGTACTTCAGAGCTTCCTCAGCTGTCAGCAACTCTTATTTTCATGTCCAATATTGTATTGCGATCTGTGGCATCCTGACACTTCCTCCCCCCACGTCTCCCCATGATCACCATGTACTGATTTTGTATACATCGTTGGCAGAGGGCTGTGCTTGTGAGCACTGTTAGTAGCTACCAGAATATTAAAGTGCATGCCACTTAGCCAGCAGAAATACTAACGCAAGTGTATAAAAAAAAGTATATGAGGATACTCGCTGGTGAATTACAATAATGTTCTAGCAGATACTGAAGAGGAGGATTCCTGCAACAAATGGGAGATTGGACTTGAGAACTCAAAATTATTATAAGCTCTTATTGCTTAGCTATAGGAATAAAAGGTCTCACCTTATTTCACTTGTTTGTCTCTCCCATAGGCAAGTGTCATTCATTTCTTTGGAAGGGATCAAGATCAAGTTGACATCAGGAGTCTTCACATGAACCCTGAATTGTTTGGGGCCACCTCTTATGGTTATGCTAGGGAGGAATGAATTCATCATGCCCCCCACACATACTGCTTTCAAGAGTTCACACACTTCTGCAGTCACAAAGCCTACAGTATCAGATAAAAGGGCAGGGATGGTGACAGGAGCAGCCTTCACAGATCCAGATGAAGCACAGCTAGAATGGCCATAGTGGGAGCATTCGACATGTCTTACATTGTTGTTAGCAAGGGCTGCAAGCCCTTCTTCTACTCAGAGGTTATTTCCAGCACATCAGTAGGAGTTACTGGCCTCTTCCCAGAGGGCAGCATAAATATGGTGATTCCAAGAGCAGAAACTACTGGCAAGCCCACTGCAAAAACAGCTAACAGCTCAGTATTGGGACCCCTCATTACAACCTTGCAGAGTGAAGCCTACATGAGTGACCAGGACAGAAGCCAGAGGTCTCCACCCAGCAGGACTGACTTTTTAGGAAAGAGTTTCAGAGCCCTGTACTGCACATGGTGCAGAGGTGGGTATCTTGTATAAGACTGTGGAGGAAAGCAATATCATCCACCCTAATACAATTCGACTCAAATTCTCTGCTCTAATAACATATGCTCTATTAACAGGGAAGGGTAGCAATAAAAACAAATGGCAATTTCTGATCAGGCTCTGACCTATCTTTAACTTTCCCTTAACTTGATATTTGTGATTCAATGCACAGATGACAGAATAAAATGCTAAAGATTACTCTCGAAGACCCTCATCCATTTTTCATCTACATGTATTAACCAAAAAAAAATTCTAAAATCCCCAAAATATATAACCAGGGACAGAAGCAAATGGTAAAAATTATTTATTATAAAAATATTATTGTCAGGAATGTTGAAAAACTAATTATACTTTCTAGAAAGGGCTTCATTTCCCCAGTCTCTTTGTTCTTGTTTTTTACCCAACTTAAATATTATTTAACTGCTTTGGAATTATACTAAAGTACCCAACATATCCTATAAATCTTAATTTTAATTCTCTGATGTTATTTAAATTCTAAATTTCTTTGTGAAAATTTAGAATTCTAAATAACATCTCATCACAATGGAAGAATAAAATGCATATTAAAACTAGAAAAACAGAACAATTGGCTAAAACTTGAATATAGGATCAATTCAAAATCTAGACAAAAACTAGAGATTAGCTAATCTTAGAAGTGTAAGATCTACAGGATCAACCAGTGTTCTAATTTTGCAAGTAAAAAATCTAAGATTCTAAAAGTAATACATCACATAGTTTTAATTAAGTCTACATTTCCATAATCCTCATGTTTCTGAAGCCTAGCACTATGCTTTGAATATAGAAGATATTTGATACATGTGTGCTGATTCCAATTAAATTAAGGGTTATAAATGTGAAATAAATGTATTTTATTTGAATCCAACAAATCTGAGTATACAGAAATTTGCATAGCACTATTCTAATTCCACTGATCCCAAAGGCTCCTATACCAAACTGTAAGGTAGTGGTTGTTCAGGAGACCTTATATACACAGTGGTTGGCTTAATGATTTTTATTTCAGGTCTAAAAAAAAAACTTCAAAATAAAATCCTGTTATTCATGAAATTTTAAGAAAACTTTTATTTTGAAGCTGGCCCAGAAAGTCCTGAGTTCAAAGCTATTGCAAGTTGTAGGACAAATTTACACTTGATATGATGTCTCCAATGTCACAACAAATGTATTAAATTTTATTCTAGATACACAGACATATGTTAAAGGAGAGTCCATCAGCAAATTGAAAATATTAGTAGAAGTCCAGATAAGAATATTAATAAAAGAATTCTACTCTTCATTCATTACATTAAATAGAGCAAAAAAAAAAAAAAAGGATACTACATCTCAAGTAAATTTATAGATGTAATGCAGTAACAATTAAAATCCCAATAAGGATACTTTTATAAAATATAAATTTTTAACAGCAGGCAATCATGTCAGCTAATTAATGCAATCATGATTTCTCCTGCATTATATGTAAAATATCAAAATTGAGTCATGTAGTTTTAAAAACAGGACAACAGAAATAAGAGATTCAGAGGAAAATCCAAGCCAAACAGGATGCAATATAATGAGAGAAATGGGAATTATCTCTAGATGAGGTGAATTAAACAACCAAAAAAAAAGGTGAAGTTTAAAGAAATTGATAGTTTAAAAAACTACAGAAAATACACTCACATATACAAATTAAGGGGGAAAGCTGCAGACTGGGAAACATTTTGTGGTAAATATAACTACTAAAATATTATTATGTGCCAATCTTCACAGGAAAATGGCCAAAGAAAAATATCTAGTATTAAAAAATTATAAACCAAAATCAAGTTACTACCAAGCCTACTACCAAGCCTAATAGAATGAAAAAAATAAATGTTTAGGAAGGTGATAGAGAAGCAAATTATAGTCATATATTATTGATGGCTAAGAGCCCTAAGACTTTATCTTATGAAACAAGTAAAATAGATAAAAGCAAAATAGATAAAAGCATTCAATTACTAGTAAATTGTTGAGCAGATGAGGTTATAGTAATAAAATAAAATCTATGTTTCTTTCATTCCTTTCTATTTCCTTACAGATATGAGGTAAAACTCTTTAAGTGAGGAAACGAAACAGCCAAATATACACATTTGTTCATTGTTCCACTCAACTACTACTTACTACTGACAATATACTAGGAACTACGTTGGTCTTAGAAATAGATGTAATACAATATATAGTCTCTACCTTTATGGAACTCATGGTCCAGTATATATTGATAACAATTCTGTAATGATTAGGATAGTGTCTTAAAGTCCTAAAAATAGTTCATGTTAAGGTGAAGAGATTTTTTAAGTACTATATGCTGGTTTGATTTTCTCTACAATAAATTAATATTGGAATTTGAGTGGCTATGATCAGCTTGTGACATAAGACATTAAAAATGTGATTTTTTTCTTAGATATAATTGCTTCGTACTTGAGGCAAAACAGAAAATAATATTTTTGAGATGTAACACTATTCTAGACAATTACCGCAAATTATTTTCTGTCCAAGACTATTTTTCCACTAAGTAGTTACACATACATATCTTTGCCATTACATTGTTTTTTGTATTAAGTGTTTTTTTCATATTTTCATTTTGGCTTCAAATTTCCTAGCTCTGGATAGCTTTACTTATTTCTGAAACTCCTCCATAAGCTTGTCGTCCAAAATACACAACAGCAATTTGAAGGTAATGCAATAGAATAAAATTGACTTAACAAATAATGAGATGGTTTCAAAACTATAGTCAATATTTTAGAGTTTTGGTCTCATTTTTGGATTGTCCTACATAATTTTCAATGGTGAACATTATTCTACAATGTTCCATTGTGCTAAAAAATAAATAAAAAAATCAGTGACAATGCTTTTAAGGAGCCCTTGTGTGTTTCCTTGTAAATCATTTTCTATTATTTTATTATAAATTATAATTTAATTTGAAAGAGCACTCTTTAAATGAACTATTTCTAGATCATAAATATTAAAAATCTCAAAACCAACTCAATTTTTCAGGAACTAGCATTATGATCAAAATAACACAACTACATAAAATGATGTAAAGTATATGTTTGCATATACACACATGTACAGCAAGTTAGATGAACATTTTACTGACCTTTAACTGAAGAAAAATTACAAAATGAGTAAGATATTAATTGGATTTTCAGGAAGAGAGAAAAAATATTTCCTTAAAAACATAGGCAAGTATTTTTATGTTTTATTATATTTTAAGAAAAGCAAACTGTTACCTGTGCAAGAATGGGGAAGCCAAGGTTCCTACATCCATTACAAGGAGTTAATGCTTCCCAGAGTCCTGAAGGCCCACAAGTGTTTTCATCATCATCTTCTTCTTCCACTTCTCCTGGTGACAAATTTATTGTAGATGAAGTTCTCTGAAATTAAATTTATATTATACCAATATATTATATCAATGTTATTCAGATATCTTAACATCAATTAAATTATATTATTTTCTTACACTGTATGTTAGCAAGCAAAATCAGCTTAATATTCACCATAGTTCTGTGGCTGTGGCATGGGACTAAGACAAAAAACTTGTATAATTCAATTTAAGTTGAATGTTTAAAAAAATTGAAAGTGAAAAAACTGGGTGAGAAAGACTATTAGGATACAAAGTTCATAATGAAAAATAGACATGAAAATGACCTAAGAAAATATCTCAGTAGCAACAAATTAGAGAAATCTTATCATTTCTAAATGCAGTCAGAGGAATAGCAAGAAAATACTTTATTGAAATAGGAATTGCTAAAAAGCACATTTTTTCATGTCTCCTTTTCAAAAAAATGAACTTCATAAAATTTTATATTATACTTATACATGTAACAGGGGTAATACTTTTAAGATTAACAATGGGACTTCCATGTTGAACCTGCATATTTACTTTTGCTACTTGCCAAATCCCATTAAAATGAAAACGGATTTGTAAAAATGGTCTAACGTGCATAAGGACAAGGACAACAGAAGAGAGGTTAACAGACGAGCAACAACAAGAAAATTTTAAGATAATGGTAAACAAATGGATAAACAGATTAGCATATGAAAGAAAATTTTAAGATACTGATGAACAAACGGGTAGGTATTGCCTGATCTAGCAAACTTGAGAAAACTGAAAACAAAATGTCTATAAGGGGGAAGAATAAGCAGCATGTCTCTTTATGACTCAGCACCATCAAAAGGCCTTAAGAATCATAGAGACTGACTACCCATGAAGATATACGTGCAGGTGGAGCTGCAACAGGATAGAAACTATATTTGGAAGAGTTAGACCCTTAGGCCCATGTTCTCAACTACCCAAGAAACTAAACCTTCACCTCTGACAAAAAATGGGAGGTTTATTTTCTGGTGGGATTGAAACAAAGGGATTATAGAAATTAATTGATATCTGGTAGTTGTAGATTCCCAACCCGCCCCAGTGCCTGCCCACATTTGCCCTAGAGAACATGGCAGCTAGGTTTATATCCCCCAGGTAGGAGATGAGAATATATTCCCCTCTGCAGAAATTGACCTCCCAAGAAAAAAAGATCTATAAGTACCTAGTAAAATTATGGGGGCCTATGCCTTAACTCTTACTGTAAAGCCCACCTCTCATAAAATCTCCACCCAGATAAAGTTTTAGGTAAATATGAACAAGAATCCAAGCATCACCACACATTTGAAGGAAGCTTTAACAGAGACCAAAATAAATATACAGAAAAAAGTTATAGATAATATCCACAAAGAAATAGATGATATTTGCATCCATGAAACAAGAACAGAATGCTTTAAAACAAATACCTAAAACCCAATAGAAGGTGGAAAATAAGTCTGAGGAAATTTCCCAGAAGACAGAACAAAAAATGAGGAGAAATTAAAAGTTAAGAAATCGGGGATCAAATTAAGAGGTCCATGTAGAGACAGGAGGAAATCAAATGCAAGGAATTTTGCCAAAACTGATGAAAATTCCATATTCAAAGAGCATGATGAATGCTCAGTAAATTGATATTTTTTGTTTTAAAGAAAGGTAAAAGTCTTCAGAAGGTAGTGTTAGACACACACTGATAGATCATGATTATTGAAGTTAGTAAAAATACTCTATATATTAAATTATAAATGGTACCCACTTGACCTCCCCAAAAATTGTGACTTTAAAATATAAGACTTTAGGGCGCCTGAGTGGCTCAGCCAGTTAAGCATTCATCTCTTGATTTCAGCTCAGGTCATGATCTCAGGGTCATGGGATCGAGCCCCATTCCAGGTTTCTTGCTCAGTGGGGAGTCTGCTGAAGATTCTCTCTCTCCTCTCCCTCTCCTTCTGCTCCTCCCCCGTCCCCGCGCTCGTGCTCTCTATCTCTAAAATAAATAAATCTTTTAAAAAAATAAAATATAAGACTTTGTTTTCCTACATTCACATCTTAAATTTCCCTTCATCAATTTTCAAAAACTGAGAAGTCATAAACTTAAAAAGCCCCATAAGCAGTTACAGCCTGTAAGATACAATAATAATAATAGCTATAATCTATTGAGCATTTACTATGTGACACTGTAGTGTCATAGGATTCTTATTCATTACTTTAATTCACACAAACTAAGGCACAGAGAGGTCAAGTAAAACCAAGGTCATAGAGCTGGTAAGTGGCAGAAAAAGGATTCCAATCCAGACTGCCTGACTCTAAAGCTGACCCCCTTGACCACTCTGTTACATGGCTTCTCATTCAAAACAATATCCTGTAAAAGGTAATATATTGAATAACCGAACTGATATAATTGCAGTTTAAATTTAAAAAAAAGTGTATTTGTTAATATATTTCTGCTACATGATGACACTCCCGAAAGCAATTTGCTATCTGTGACAACTAATATGTCTGTAATTTTGTACATAGCTGCCCATTCTTTCATAAAAAACACATTTCTAAAATCAGTAATAAATCAGATGATTATCACAGGGATTTTTCATCCTACAAACATCCTGGTGAGAAAATCTTGGGGCATCTAAAACTTTAATCTAGCAAGAGCATCTATGTGTATGATCAATGCTGTCTACAAAATAGAATAAAATAACCAAATATGCATCTCCTTCACCAACTCATGATCAGTTGTTGGTTGACCATCAATGTTGACATGGCATGACACCATAAATCATTACATACTTGGTAAGAATTATCAACATCTCACAGATTAATCAGTTCTTTTGTACTTATGTTAATGGTACTACAATTATTTGATCCAATCTTACAGGAAATTCCTCTTTCTTCTCTCCAGAGAAAAACCCTGTTTATGTCTCTTTGTTGCTCATAAATCTCATAAATTATTTCCCATTGTACAGTAAATAATATCCAAATTCCTCAAGGTTCTATGGTCAAACTATATGTCAACACTTTTACTTCCTCTACTATACTCCTCCAGGCTATGACCAAGTGGAATTGTTTACCCTTCCTTAATAATGTTCAATGCATTTATTTATGCCTTCCATCTTACTTCTCCATGCAGCATATTGTACTGGTTAAGAGTTTAAGCTTGCCTACTTATTAGCCTACTTATTAGCATGATTTTTGTCAGATATTACAAATTGGACAAATATAACCATTGGCAGCCTCACTTGCCTTATCTACTCAATGGGAAATAATATAGTAGAACCTCCCTCAGAATTTTTTTCCTGATAATTAAATAAAGTAATGAATATAAAGTGCCTGGCACATAATAAGATTTCAATACAGATTAACTACCATTTTAGCTATTATTCTCTTATGATCCCACTGATTTCCTGAAAATACAGTTCAGATTTCTTCTTTTCAGATTTCCCACAAACAGAAATGATATGGCTCTCTTCTAAACGTCTATAGCTCTTTGTGTGGGTTTGTGTATTATGATATTTCACATATACCTTGAGATGATAGATGGCATCGTGGCAAAGAGAAGTAGCTGTGAAGTTAAATAGATATACATTTAAATCGCATCTCTGCCATTTCCAAGCTGTGTTACTTTGAGCAAATCACATAATCTTATTAATCCTAGTTTCCTTATCTGAAAAGTAGGTAAAATAATAATTCCTATTTGATAGGGCTATATGAGGATAAAATTAATTGCGTGACAGTGACTGGCACATAAAAAATAATGAATACATACTGGTATTTTTATTATTATCTTTATCCTGAAAGAGCTGTATACACATACACACACAAAACACAACTTATTTATCACAGTTAATTGTAAGTTATTTGAAAGCAAACGTTGCCTTATTCACATTTGTATCTCCTACAATGTGTATGCATAATAGAATTTAACAATTATTTATTGAATGAATTATCAATGAATCTCAAACTATCATTTTCATTTAACTACCTAGAAAATTTTACTAATATTAAGAGGTATATATAATTGCATCGCAAATCTCATTATAGTTATTTTAGTTTTACTTTATACTAACCATTACTAGGAACATTAGCAGAAATAACAAGATTTATCAGTGGTTTAGTACTGCCCCCTAAAGACAGTATATAAATTAGCTGCGTAAAAAAACAATTTTCCACTTGCTGCTTTACAATTAAAAATGCCTGAGAAAGATTTTTATCAAACTAAATATAATCTTCAATTATTTATGAAAAGAAAGCCACATGAACACACTTAAACGTGGAGTTTCCTTTATTCCAAACGTGTTTGAAACTTTTTATTGGAGACCCAACTGTGTTCCTAAAGTTCCAGAAATTCTTCCATAGAATATAGACTGAAATTGTCATGGTTTGAGCCTATTATCTTTCTTGGTAAATACATAGTAATTATGTGGATGAAAGATTGGACCAGTTTTACACTGTCACAAAGGACTAAATCCTAAGATCATAAATACCATGGGGAGACAAATTTGAGCTCAAAGAAAAATACTTCTAAAATAATTACATCAGTCTAGCATTAAAGAAATGTGATTTCCTTGTGAGGTGATATATATATGTAGATACATCTATATCTATCTATCTATCTATCTATCTATCTATCTATCTATCTATCTATCTATCCAGGTATCTCCTCATATCTTTCATCATGGCATAAACATGATAATGTAATAAATATCTATAATGGTGCTTTATAGCTTAAAAAAATGATGGAAATTTTTGTATTTAGTTGGAGGATCTATGAAGTATATCATCTGTGTGGCCTGAAGGGAGGTGTTTTTTAACCTTTAATCCGAAATCAGTAATGTTGCATCTTGACAAATACTGAGTGTCCCAGTGGCCTTTTTTAAACTGGTGTGTGTCCTTCTCCTTTTCAGCGTTCCCCAGTAAGCAAAAAAAATGAGCATTGTGCTGCTTTCATTTTTAGAATTACAGGCTAGAAATGTGTGTCCAGTTTTTAAGGCAGTTTAAAATTGTGTTTTCCAGGGAAGGACAAGTTTGACCATTTATGAATTTTCTTGAAAAGGATTATAGCTTTACTATTTCAGTTCTAAATTATATTTTTGATATGCTGCATGCCAGAAAGCATCTACCTGTTCTGGGGGAGAGGAAAAGAAAAAACCATCTTACTATCCGAGGGCAGAACAAGTTATCACTGAGAAAGACTTTTTTTGGTTTCATTTTGAAGTTAAACACGTCTGCTTTTGAGCATCTGTCAGTTCTTTGATTTCCAAAGTCAGAATGCAAGCACTGTGCATTATGAAGGCTTTGCGAACCCAATGGCTCATTCTCAAACTCCTGGGTATTCGTTCTCACTCTGAAAGTGAGAATCTGTAGTAGAAACTGGCGTTCCAGTAGGGGACCGTGAGGAGTGCGTCCAGTCCTGCTCTAAGCACCTGGGCATTCTTGGCCAGAGGCAATCATGATTAGGACTACACTCTGCTTGACGCAGACGGGATCATAACAGATCTAAGACTTCTTAGCAACCAGATAAGTTGTTTGCTTTCTATTTTACATAGGAAATTGTTTTCTAAAACTAAAATACTTGAATTGTCAGACAATGCAATCTCAGTTTGTATTAATTAGTTTTTGAGGAAGTGTAATAATCTATGAAATGTAAATAAATGGAAAGTTAAAAAAAAATGATTTCAGACATAGAACAGCCCAATAAAGTAGGGTTGGGATTACTCCTGTTTGACAAGTGAAGAAGCTGATCTTCTTGCAAATTAATAAATTTGCAAGATCATCCTACAAATGAGACTAAATTATGATCCAAGTCTTCTGACTAGGTGCTATAATCTTTCTTCCACACCATGGAACCAAACTCCTGACGATAGATACTCAAAATGTTCAGAATATCCACAAAGAAATTTTTTTTTCTGTGACAGTTTATAATTGAAGGCCTTTACTCTTTAACTCTAAAATTCTAAAGTCCATGCAGTTAAGGATTAAGGGCCACTTATGATCCCACAGAACCCCTTTACATCCTCACCAGTCAACTCCCTAAAGCATTTCTTTATAAACATGGTGGGGCAAAGATAGAGGCTATCCATGTCCTGTCCAAATGTCGCTGGAGGAAACCTGGGGCACTGGACTTAGCCAGAATATAGGAGAGAAATGTGTGGGTGGGGAAATGGGATGATGGAATAGACAAGAATGTTGCTCTTCCTACCAGAAACACAAAAACCAAAATGAAAAGTAGGACAACCATCTAATTGGACTCTCAATACAAAGGGACCATGCAGAAAGGCAGACTCCAGGAGGTTGGCAACCATTAGAAATGGAGATCCAAACAAAGGAAGACCATTTGGAATGGGAGTCAGCAATCTGGACAACTGTGTAGCTAAGTCCCAAGTGGTTTTGTCTTTGTTTTTCAAAAGATGAAACTGGTTTATTGATTTTTAATGAAATTTAAAGTAATACATGCTTATTGTAAAACAAATCATTCAAAATTAAAAGTTATTAAAGGAGAAAGTGAAGCTTTTCTAAACTCATTCCCACTGTAAGCATTCAGTGCATGTCTTTCTAGATTTTGTACTTGTCTGATGATTTTATTAGGATAAATTCATAAATATGCAATTGTATGCCAAAAAGCACAACCATTTTAAACTTCATATACACTGCCAATGTTGTCTCTAACTTACTCTCCACACAGTGACCAGAAAAAATTTTTAATATGAGAAAATGAACATGTTATCCTCTTCCTTAAAAGCATTCAAGTTTTAGCATTCTTTAAGTAAAATTCAAAATTCTTCATGATCCAAAAGGCAGGATACAACTTGCCCTTACCTGCCTCTCTAGTTTTTCCCACCACCACCCTTCTTCTTCCCCTTTGCTCGTAACATTTAAACACATTACACTGTCTCTCTCCTGGAATATATCAAGCTTCCTCCTACCTAGAACTTCACATACGATTTTCTCCAGCAGAGACTGTTGTCTCCCAACATACATTCTCTCCTCTCCCATTTGTCTTTAGACTCAGAACACCTAGGCCTCTTTTTCTATAGTTATAAAAACAAACCCTTTTAGTTGGGCATATGCCTGCTTTAAATAAAGACATTTCCCAACCCTCATTACAGGTACATGTAGGCATATGATTAACTTAGACCCTTTGGGGATAAGAAGTGTTCTTAGAGTGACGAAACATGCCCTTCTTCCCCATCCTTTTTCTGCTGATGGGAATGCTAATGAAATGGCTGAAGCTGGATCAATCATCTTGAACCATGAGGCAACCTTGGAACTAGAGAACATACACAGTGGAACAATAAAATAGAATAATATTCCTGGATTCCTCTTGCTGGTGAGTACTACCAGCCTTAGACTGCCTTAGTCTAAGCGTTGCAAGTAGGAGTGAAATAAAATTCTTTTAAAGCTATCTTGGATTTTCTGTTCCTTGCTATTGTACCAAATCCTAACAAATAAATTGTGGCAACATTCTCTTCTCTTGTCTTCATCAAGATTAATCTTATTTGTGCTTTAGGTGTGAACTTAATTCCCTTCCTTTGGTAGACTTTCTTGATGCCACAGTCAAAATTAGTTCCCTTTTCTACATATTTTCACAGCATCCTGCTTTTTTAATAGCAATTATCAAAATATAATTTTAGGGGCAGAGCAAGATGGCGGAGGAGTAGGAGACCTGGATTTCGTCTCCTCTCAGGAATTCAGCTGGATAGGGATCAAACCATTCTGAACACCTATTCACTCAACAGGAGATCAAAGAAAAGAACACCAACAACTCTCTGAACAGAAAAGCGACCACTTTCTGGAAGGTAGGAAGTGCGGAGAAGTGAATCCCAGGCGATATTTGGGAGGATAGACGGCGGGGGAAGGGGCCTCTGTCGGCCGCTTCTGGCAAGTGATAGAGCAGCAGAGCACAAAATCGGAACTTTTAGAAGTCGGCTCCGCTGAGGGACGTCGCTCCAGTGGCTAAGCTGGGGGTGGAACCCTCGCAGGACAGTGTGGTCGCAGGACCCTCGGGGTCACAGAAAGACCGGGGTGCCTGGGTGTGGCAGAGCTCCCAGGGATCAGAGCAGGGAAGCCGGCTGCAGAGATGGAGCCGAGGCGCGGGCTCTCAGCTTGGAGTTCCCATAAACCGTGATCTGCGGCACAGTCGGGCCACTGCTCCTCCAGCAGGGACCCAACAAGCGGCAGATCCGGGGAGACTCCCCTTTCTCCCCCGGGAGGAGCGGTGCAGGAGCGCACCGCAGGGATCTACTGGGTTTGGAGACTCCACACGGGGTAGGGTGCCAGAGATAGAAACGCTCGGTCACAGGCCGGGTGAACATGGAGTGCGGCCGGAGACTGGGGAGATGGGAGTGACTGACTGCTTTTCTCTGGGGGCGCACTGAGGAGCGGGGCCCAGAGTTCTCGGCTCCTCCGGGGCAGAGATTGGGAGGCCGCCATTTTCACTCTCGGCCTCCAAAGCTGTATGGAAAGCTTGCAGGGAACAAAAGCTCCGGAGAGCAAACCTGAGCAGATTACCAAGCAAGGACTGGGCAAGGGCCGGGCAATTCTGCCTCCAGCAAAGACATTTGGGAACCACGGCAACAGGCTCCTCCCCCAGAAGATCAGCGAGAACAGCCAGCCAAGACCAAGTTTACCCATCAATGAGAATGGCAGAACTCCAGCGCTAGGGGAATACTACACATAGGATTCATGGCTTTTTACCACGATTCTTTAGTCTTTCAAAGTTAATTTTTTTTAACTGTCTTTTTTTTTTTGAATTTTTCTTTTTCCCTTTTTCAACCAACATCCTATCAAACCCTTTTTTAAAAAACATTTTTATTTTTCATTTTTAGAGTCATATTCTATCCCTTCATAGTAGTTACCCGTATTTTTGGCATATATATATAAGTTGTTCTCTCTTTAAAATTTTGAGAGAGTTTCTTCTAATAGATCAAAATATACCCTAAATTTCTAGTGTATGGTTTTTTACTACTCTCCTGCCTGATCACATTCTCTCCCTTCTTTTTTCTTTTTTTTTAATCCTCTTCTTTCTTTTTTCAAACAACTTCTTATCAACTCCTTTTATAAAATTTTTTATAATTTTCATCTTTACAGTCATATTCCATCCCTTCATCATAGCAACCCTTATTTTTTGTACATATATAAGTTTTTCTTTCTTTAAAATTTTGGGAGGCACTTCCTTCTAACAGACCAAAATACATGCAAAATCTAGTGTGTGGCACTGATCTATGTACCAGCCTGATCATATTTGATCACATTCTGGTTTTTTTTGTTTTGTTCTGTTTTTGTTTGTTTTTATCTTTATCTTTTTCTTTTTCTTTTTTCTTCTTTTTCTTTTTTCTCTCTTTCCCTTTCTTTTCCCCCTGCTTCAGGTCTTTTCTGATTTGTTTAGAGTATATTTTCTGGGAATGTTGTTACCCTGTTAGCATTTTGTTCTCTCATTAATCTATTCTCCTCTGGACAAAAAGACAAGGCGGAAAAAAATCACCTCAACAAAAAGAACAAGAGGTAGTACTGACTGCCAGGGACCTACTCAATACAGACATTAGTACGATGTCAGATCTAGAGTTCAGAATCATCACTTTAAAGATACTAGCTGGGCTTGAAAAAAGCATGGAAGTTATTAGAGAAACCCTTTCTGGAGAAATAAAAGAACTAAAATCTAACCAAGTTGAAATCAAAAAGGCTATTAATGAGGTGCAATCAAATATGGAGGCGCTAACTGCTAGGATAAATGAGGCAGAAGAGAGAATCAGTGATATAGAAGACCAAATGATGGAAAATAAAGAAGCTGAGAAAAAGAGAGATAAACAACTACTGGATCACGAGGGCAGAATTCGAGAGATAAGCGATACGATAAGATGAAACAACATTAGAATAATTGGGATCCCAGAAGAAGAAGAAAGAGAGAGAGGGGCAGAAGGTATAATGGAGCAAATTATAGCAGAGAACTTCCCTAATTTGGGGAAGGAAACAGGCATCAAAATCCAGGAAGCACAGAGAACCCCTCTCAAAATCAATAAAAATAGGTCAACACCCCGACATCTAATAGTAAAACTTACGAGTCTCATAGACAAAGAGAAAATCCTGAGAGCAGCTCAGGAGAAGAGATCTGTAACCTACAATGGTAGAAACATTAGATTGGCAACAGACCTATCCACAGAGACCTGGCAGGCCAGAAAGGACTGGCATGATATATTCAGAGCACTAAATGAGAAAAATATGCAGCCAAGAATACTCTATCCAGCTAGGCTGTCATTGAAAATTGAAGGAGAGATAAAAAGCTTCCAGGACAAACAAAAACTAAAGGAATTTGCAAACACAAAACCAGCCCTACAAGAAATATGGAAAGGGGTCCTCTAAGCAAAGAGAGAGCCTAAAAGCAACATAGACCAGAAAGGAACACAGACAATATACGGTAACAGTCACCTTACAGGCAATACAATGGCACTAAATTCCTATCTTTCAATAGTTACCCTGAATGTAAATGGGCTAAATGCCCCAATCAAAAGACACAGGCTATCAGACTGGATTAAAAAACAAGACCCATCGATATGCTGTCTGCAAGAGACTCATTTTAGACCCAAAGACACCCCCAGATTGAAAGTGAGGGCGTGGAAAACCATTTACCATGCTAATGGACACCAAAAGAAAGCTGGGGTGGCAATCCTCATATCTGACAAATTAGATTTTCAACCAAAGACTGTAATAAGAGATGAGGAAGGACATTATATCCTACTTAAAGGGTCTATCCAACAAGAAGATCTAACAATTGTAAATAATTATGCCCCTAACATGGGAGCAGCCAATTATATAAGGCAATTAATAACAAAAGCAAAGAAACACATTGACAACAATACAATAATAGTGGGGGACTTTAACACACCCCTCACTGAAATGGACAGATCGTCTAAGCAAAAGATCAACAAGGAAATAAAGGCTTTAAATGACACACTGGACCAGATGGACTTCACAGACATATTCAGAACATTCCATCCCAAAGCAACAGAATACACATTCTTCTCTAGTGCCCATGGAACATTCTCCAGAATCGATCACATCCTAGGTCATAAATCAGGTCTCAACCGGTACCAAAAGATTGGGATCATTCCCTGCCTATTTTCAGACCACAATGCTTTGAAAGTAGAACTCAATCACAAGAGGAAAGTCAGAAAGAACTCAAATACATGGAGGCTAAAGAGCATCCTACTGAAGAATGAATGGGTCAACCAGTAAATTAAAGAAGAATTAAAAAAATACATGGAAACCAATGAAAATGAAAACACAACTATTCAAAATCTTTGGGATGCAGCAAAGGCAGTCCTAAGAGGAAAGTATATAGCAATACAAGCCTTTCTCAAGAAACAAGAAAGGTCTCAAGTACACAACCTAACCCTACACCTAAAGGAGCTGGAGAAACAACAGCAAATAAAGCCTAAACCCAGCAGGAGAAGAGAAATAATAAAGATCAGAGCAGAAATCAATGAAATAGAAACTAAAAGAACAGTGGAACAGATCAACGAAACTAGGAGCTGGTTCTTTGAAAGAATTAACAAGATTGATAAACCCCTGGCCGGACTTATCAAAAAGAAAAGAGAAAGGACCCAAATCAACAAAATCATGAATGAAAGAGGAGAGATCACAACCAACACCAAAGAAATACAAACAATTATAAGAACATATTATGAGCAACTCTATGCCAGCAAATTAGATAACCTGGAAGAGATGGATGCATTCCTAGAGATGTATCAACTACCAAAACTGAACCAGGAAGAAATAGAAAACCTGAACAGACCTATAACCACTAAGGAAATTGAAGCAGTCATCAAAAATCTCCCAACAAACAAAAGCCCAGGGCCAGATGGCTTCCCAGGGGAATTCTACCAAACATTGAAAGAAGAATTAATACCCATTCTCTGAAACTGTTCCAAAAAATAGAAATGGAAGGAAAACTTCCAAACTCATTTTATGTGGCCAGCATTACCTTGATCCCAAAACCAGACAAAGACCCCATCAAAAAGGAGAATTACAGACCAATATCCCTGATGAACATGGATGCAAAAATTCTCACCAAAATACTAGCCAATAGGGTCCAACAGTACATTAAAAGGATTATTCACCACGACCAAGTGGGATTTATCCCTGGGCTGCAAGGTTGGTTCAACATCCGCAAATCAATCAATGTGATACAATACATTAACCAAAGAAAGAACAAGAATCATATGATCCTCTCAATAGATGCAGAAAAAGCATTTGACAAAGTACAGCATCCTTTCTTGATCAAAACTCTTCAGAGTATAGGCATAGAGGGTACATACCTCAATATCATAAAAGCCATCTATGAAAAACCTACAGTGAATATCATTCTCAATGGGGAAAAACTGAGAGCTTTCCTTCTAAGGTCAGGAATGCGGCAGGGATGTCCACTATCACTACTGCTATTCAACATAGTATTAGAAGTCCTAGCCACAGCAATCAGACAACAAAAAGAAATAAAAGGCATCCAAATTGGCAAAGAAGAAGTCAAACTCTCACTCTTTGCAGATGATATGATACTTTATGTGGAAAACCCCAAAGACTCCACCCCAAAACTGCTAGAACTCATACAGGAATTCAGTCAAGTGGCAGGATATAAAATCAATGCACAGAAATCAGTGGCATTCCTATACACCAACAACAAGACAGAAGAAAGAGAAATTAAGGAGTCGATCCCATTTACAATTGCACCCAAAACCATAAGATACCTAGGAATAAATCTAACCAAAGAGGCAAAGGATCTGTACTCAGAAAACTATAAAATACTCATGAAAGAAATTGAGGAAGACACAAAGAAATGGAAAAACATTCCATGCTCATGGATTGGAAGAACAAATATTGTGAAGATGTCAATGCTACCTAGAGCAATCTACACATTCAATGCAATCCCCATCAAAATACCATCCACTTTTTTCAAAGAAATGGAACAAATAATCCTAAAATTTGTATAGAACCAGAAAAGACCCCGAATAGCCAGAGAAATGTTGAAAAAGAAAAGCAAAGCTGGTGGCATCACAATTCCGGACTTCCAGCTCTATTAAAAAGCTGTCATCATCAAGACAGTATGGTACTGGCACAAAAACAGACACATAGATCAATGGAACAGAATAGAGAGCCCAGAAATGGACCCTCAACTCTGTGGTCAACTCATCTTTGACAAAGCAGGAAAGAATGTCCAATGGAAAAAAAAGTCTCTTCAACAAATGGTGTTGGGAGAATTGGACAGCCACGTGCAGAAGAATGAAACTGGACCATTTCCTTACACCACACACAAAAATAGACTCCAAATGGTTGAAAGACCTCAATGTGAGACAGGAGTCCATCAAAATCCTAAAGGAGAACACAGGCAGCAACCTCTCTGACCTCAGCCGCAGCAACTTCTTCCTAGAAATATCGCCAAAGGCAAGGGAAGCAAGGGCAAAAATGAACTATTGGGACTTCATCAAGATAAAAAGCTTTTGCACAGCAAAAGAAACAGTCAACAAAACCAAAAGACAACCGACAGAATGGGAGAAGATATTTGCAAATGACATATCAGATAAAGGGCTAGTATCCAAAATCTATAAAGAACTTATCAAACTCAACACCCAAAGAACAAAAAATCCAATCAAGAAATGGGCAGAAGACATGAACAGACATTTTTCCAAAGAAGACATCCAAATGGCCAACAGACACATGAAAAAGTGCTCAACATCGCTCGGCATCAGGGAAATCCAAATCAAAACCTCAATGAGATACCACCTCACACCAGTCAGAATAGCTCAAATTAACAAGTCAGGAAATGACAGATGTTGGCGGGGATGCAGAGAAAGGGGAACCCTCCTATACTGTTGGTGGCAATGCAAGCTGGTGCGGCCACTCTGGAAAACAGTATGGAGGCTCCTCGAAAAGTTGAAAACAGTTACCATATGATCCAGCAATTGCACTACTGGGTATTTACCCCAAAGATACAAATGTAGGGATCTGAAGGGGTACATGCACCCCGATGTTTATAGCAGCAATGTCCACAATAGCCAAACTGTGGAAAGAGCCAAGGTGTCCATCAACAGATGAATGGATAATGAAGATGTGGTATATATACACAATGGAATATTATGCAGCCATCAAAAAAACCAAAATCTTGCCATTTGCAACAACGTGGATGGAACTGGAGGTTATTATGCTAAGCGAAATAAGTCAATCAGAGAAAGACTTGTATCATATGACCTCACTGATATGAGGAATTCTTAATCTCAGGAAACAAACTGAGGGTTGCTGGAGTGGTGGGGGGTGGGAGGGATGGGGTGGCTGGATGATAGACATGGGGGAGCGTGTGTGCTATGGTGAGTGCTGTGAATTGTGTAAGACTGTTGAATCACAGACCTATACCTCTGAAACAAATAATACATTATATGTTAAAAAAAAAAAAAGAAGAAGATAGTAGGAAGGGAAAAATGAAGGGGGGTAAATCGGAGGGGGAGATGAACCATGAGAGCCTATGGACTCTGAGAAAAAACTGAAAGTTCTAGAGGGGAGGGAGGTGGGGGGATGGGTTAGCCTGGTGATGGGTATTAAAGAGGGCACGTGGGCGCCTGGGTGGCTCAGTTGGTTAAGCGACTGCCTTCGGCTCAGGTCATGATCCTGGAGTCCCGGGATCGAGTTCCGCATCGGGCTCCTTGCTCAGCGAGGAGTCTGCTTCTCCCTCTGACCCTCCCCCCTCATGCTCTCTCTCTCTCTCTCATTCTCTCTCTCTCAAATAAATAAATAAAATCTTTAAAAAAAATAAAATAAAAAAAATAAAGAGGGCACGTATTGCATGGAGCACTGGGTGTTATACTCAAACAATGAATCATGGAACACTACATCAAAAACTAATGATGTAATGTATGGTGATTAACATAACATAATAAAATAAAATTTTTAAAAATCAATTTTTATTCAAGTATTACATAATATGGACTCATTTTAAATGCACAGTTTGACAACTTTTAATAAATGTATACAACTGAGTAATCACCACCGCAATTAAGATACAGAACATTTCCATCACCACAAATGCTTGTGCTCCTTCTTTGTCAATAATCACCTACCCTTGGCTCTAGAAACTTTTTTTCTATTACTGTATTAGACATGGCTTTTCTACAACTTCACAGAAATGGGATTGTAAGCATACACTGTATGTCTGACTTCTTTCACTCAGCATAACGTTTTTGAGATTTATCTCTATTTTTTGTGTATCTGTAGTTTATTCCCTTTTAATGCAAAGTAGTATTCCACAGTAGGGATATGTCAAAGTTGATTTATACATTCATCTGTGATAGACATTTAGGTTGCTTCCAGTTTGGGGCCATTATGTATAAAGTAGGCATGAACATTCATATAAAAGTCTATCTGTGTACATAAGCTTTTGTTTCTCTTGAGTAAATACCTAAAATGCAAGTCACGTGGTCTATCTTAAACTTTTTAAGAAATTGTCAAAATGTTTTCCAAAGTATTTGTACCATTTTACATTCCCATTAGCTGTGTATGAGTGTTCAAGTATCTCCACATTATTAGCAACACTTAATTTTAGCCATTGTAATGGGTGTGGAGGAGTATCACATAATGCTTTTAGCTTCCATTTCAGTGATTACTAATGTGTTAAGTATCTTCTCTTGCGCTTGGAGGCCATACACATTTTGTGTGTGTGTGTGTGAAATATCCTTTTAAATCCTTTGCTTATTTTTTATTGGGTTAATCTGACTTCTTATTTTTGCATTGCAAGAGGTCCTTTTTTTTTTTTTTTTAGAGCAGTTTATGGTTCACAGCAAAACTGAAAGGAACAGAGATTTTGTATAACCCCTAGCTCCACACATGCATAGCTTCTGTCATTATCAATATTTCCCACCAGAGTGGTACATCTGTTACAGATGGTGAACCTACATTGACACAACATAATCACCCCAAGTCCATAGTTTACATTACAGTTTTGATAATGACATATATCCATCATTATGTTATCATACAAAGTATTTTCACTGCCCTAAAGCTCCTCTGTGTTCCACGTATTCATCCCTCTAACACAGGCACTGCTTTTTTGTTTTGTTTTGTTTTGGTTTGGTTTTTTGTTTTTTTACTGTCGCCATAGTTTTGTCCTTTCTAGAATGTCATATAGTTGGAATTATATTATATAAACAGCCTTTTCAGGTTGGCCTTTTTCATGTAGCAACGCACATTTAAGGTTCTTTCATGTCTTTTCATGGCTTGATAACTCATTTCTTTTTAGTGCTGAATAATATTCCATTGTCTTGATGTACCACAATTTATTTATTCATTCACCTACTAAAGAACATCTTGGCTTCTTCCAAGTTTTGGCAATTATTTTTTTTTTAAAGATTTTATTTATTTATTTGAGAGAGAGAATGAGAGAGAGAGAGCACATGAGAGGGGGGAGGGTCAGAGGGAGAAGCAGACTCCCTGCCGAGCAGGGAGCCCGATGCGGGACTCGATCCCAGGACTCCAGGATCATGACCTGAGCTGAAGGCAGTCGCTTAACCAACTGAGCCACCCAGGCGCCCCCAAGTTTTGGCAATTATTAATAAAGCTACTATAAACATCTGTGTGCAGGTTTTTGTGTGGACATAAGTTTTCAATTACTTGGGTAAATACCAAGGTGTGAGAATGCTGGATCACATAGTAAAAGTATGTTTTATTTTGTAAGAAACTGCCAAACTATCTTCCAAAGAGGCTGTACCATTTTGCATTCCCACCAGCAGTGAATGAGAGTTCCCTTTATTTTTAACCTTCTAAAAATTATTTTTAATTGAAGTGTAGTTGACATACAATATCTCTTTTTTTTAAGATTTTATTTATTTGACAGAGAGAGACACAGCAAGAGAGGGAACACAAGCAGAGGGAGTGGGAGAGGGAGAAGCAGGCTTCCTGCTGAGCAAGGAGCCCGATGTGGGGCTCGATCCCAGGACCGTGGGATCATGACCTGAGCCGAAGGCAGACGCTTAACGACTGAGCCACCCAGGTGCCCCACAATATCTTTTTTTGATGTAATGTTCCATGATTCATTGTTTGCGTATAATACCCAGTGCTCCATGCAGTACGTGCCCTCTTTAATACCCATCACCAAGCTAACCCATCCCCCCATTCCTCTTGATCTACATCCTCAGCATTTGGCCTTGTCAATCTTCTGGGTTTTGACCATACTGGTGGTTTTAATTTTCATTTTCCTGATGACATGTGGAGCATCTTTGTATATGCTTAATTGCCATCTAGATATCTTCATTGGTGAGGTGTCTCTGAAAGTCTTTGGCTCAATTTTAGTCTATTGTTTGTTTTCTTATTGTCCAGTTTTAAGAATTTTTTATATTATTCCTTTATCAGATATATGATTTACAAATTTTCTCCTTATCGGTGGCTTATCCTCTCATTCTCTTGACATTGAGAGCAAAAGTTTTTAAATTTAATAAGGTCCAGCTTATCAATTATTACCAATTATTTCTTTGATACTGCCTTTAGTGTTGAATTCTAAAAAGTCATCACTATACCCAAGGTCATCTAGATTTTCTCCCAGGTTTTCATCTAGGAATTTTATAGTTTTGTGTTTAACATTTAGGTCTGGTCCATTTTGAGTTAATTTTTATGAAGAGTGTAAGATCTGTGTCTAGATTCATTTTTTTGCATGTGAATATCCAGAGATGTAAACTTTTTTTTAATATTCTATATTCTGGCTATACATTCTTTGTGCTGTTTACTTAATATTTAAGACATCTTTTCTTATCCAGAAGTCACAAAAATATTCTCCTATATGTTTGTTTTTTTTTTTACATTTTGGTCTTTGATCCACAATGAGTAAATATTCATGTACAGTATGAAGTAAGGTTTGATGTTCATTTTTTTACTATGGATATAAGTTTTCCTAGCCCCACTAGTTGAAAAGATTATCCTTCCCCATTAAAGTACCCTGAAACTTTTTTGAAAATCAATTGACCATATATGTGTAGGTCTATTTCTGAACATTCTCTATTCTGTTCTACCGATTCTCTCCTCATGCCAATACCACACTGACTTAATATAGCTTTATAGTAAGTATGGAATCAGAGTCCTCCAAATCTGTTCTTTCTCAAAATTGTTTTAACTATTATAGAACCTCTGACTTTGCAAAAATATTTTAGCATACACTTGTCAATATCTGGGGGAAAAAAATGTCTGCTTGGGTTTTGTTTGGAATTGCACTGCCACAGTACAAATTGAGGAGGAGAGATATCTAAACAATATTTAGTCTTCTGACTTATGAATACAGAATACCTCTCCATATATTAAGTCTTTTTAAATTTCCATCAACAATGTTTTTATAGTCTTCAGTGTACTAATCTTGTACACACTTTTTTAAATCCATAGGGATAAACATGTATTTCATGTTTTTGGAAAATATTTTTAATGGCATTAAATTTCAATTTCAATTGTTCATGTAAAAATTAGAGTTGATTTTGTTTACTGACCTTGAATCCTGCTAAGTAAACATTTTAGTTCTGACTGCTTTTTTGCATATTTTTAAAGAATTTCCTATGTAAACAATCATGTAATCTGTGAATAAAGAGTTTTACTTCTTCCTTTAAAATTTGTATGTTTTTTATTTCTTGTCCTTGACTTATTGAACTGCCCCTAATGTCCAATACAATATTGAATAGAATGGTAAGAGCAAACATCTTTGTCCTGTTTCCAATCTTAAGTCAAAAGTATTCAGTCTTTCAGCATTATGAAGTATGTTGGCCACAGCAGTTTTGTAGAGGCCTTTTACAAAGTGAGGAAGTTCCTTCTATTTTCAGCTTACTGAGAGAGAGCACATGAGAGGGGGGAGGGTCAGAGTGAGAAGCAGACTCCCTGCCGAGCAGGGAGCCCGATGTGGGACTCGATCCCAGGACTCCAGGATCATGACCTGAGCCGAAGGCAGTCGCTCAACCAACTGAGCCACCCAGGTGCCCCAAAAAGATTTTTAATAACCTCACAATCAAAAGATAAAAATTGTTCACTCTTAAATAGCAATATTCAATATGTAATAGCATATTACTTGCCATTTCTCACATTTATATTATATATATTATTCTCTTTATTATACTGTATTTTCATCCATTTTTATGGGGAAGCAGTTGTTCAGTTATATGAAAATAAAATTTTAGAAAAGCAAAGAATGTGATTGAAAATATATTAATTAAGCCATCATAAAGTAACAAAACTTACAACTGAAGCATTTTACATTGAAAAGTAAATGAATACAAATTAGATATTAAGTTTGTCAGATGAGCAGATAATTAATCAACTCTAGGTCATAATGACACTAATCAAAATAGGATAAATAAAATAGGAATAGAAATCAGGGATTTTTCACAGTCTGTTAATATTAATATTGCCAAGGGTAGGTTAAGGACGCATCACTGCTAAGAGATGTGGACCAGATGGTTTAGACTCATGATTTGATACTATTGGGTAACTTCCATGATTCACATTATTGGTTGGAGGAAATTATACAATAAGCAATGGTCTTCAATTTATTTTTAAAATGAGAAAATATATTTAACTGCAGGAGAATATAATTTCTTAACTTTATCATCTCACAGGAGAATGGAAATAAAAGACTAATATAATTAGTTTGGGCCCATGAAAAACATAAAGCCACAGAAAGTAAGACTAAAATATTAAATCACGTTTTAAAAATACAAAAGATGTTAGACATGTTAGTGTTTGCAAATTCAATCGCAGGATCAAAACATACTTTTAACAACAATAGACAAAATCCTGGGGGGAAAAAAAAACCTAGGAAGTTAAAAAATGCATGGAGAACATAACAAAGGAAAACTATAGGTGGTCAAAAGAACAGCTGATATAGAATCTTTTAAATGCACCCGATTAGGATGTTTTTAAAATGCTTATTTGCAAGTGCTTTCATTAACAATTACTAAATATTTATTAACATAATGAAATAAAATCATAATACCTCTGATGAGATGCATGTGTTACTAACTGCTCTGAATTGATGTTACTACTGTATGGTATTTTGGGTTCTAATAATAAAACACTTTAACTTAACAATACTTTTACTTACACAACTTTAGACCTAATGTGTCAATTTGCATAAAAATCTATGAAAATTGAAATTCAAATTATTATAAAAGAACAAATCAAATTTTCTTTATAAAAAATAGAGTTACATCAATGACATATGTCCAAATAATCCTTTGCCAATCAGAGGACACAATCTACAGAATCTTCATAGGTTTTTCAAACATTAGAAAAATAAATCTCAAAACATTTTCAGGAATAGATATGATTTCCTTTTTTTCCAGTTTATACACAAAGACAGATCATGCTAATCCATAGAGTGAGGTATGTATGTAAAGGTGAAAGATGTATAAAAAACTGGAATCTAGATCACAGTTTGGTCACATTGTTACTGAGGAGATAACAATTAGCAGCAAAAAATATATATTTTAAAGGTGTTTTAAATATTTAAAAATACCCTGACTCATTAAAAAAAGATTTGAAGGGGCGCCTGGGTGGCTCAGATGGTTAGGCGTCTGCCTTCGGCTCAGGTCGTGATCCCAGGGTCCTGGGATCGAGTCCCGCATCGGGCTCTCTGCTCCTTGGGAGCCTCCTTCTCCCTCTGCCTCTCTCTCTCTGTCTCTCATGAATAAATAAATAAAATCTTAAAAAAAAAAAAAAAAAAAAAAAAAAGATTTGAAGTTTCTTTTAGAAAACATACAACAATGTAATATAAGAAATTACATCTCCACAGAAGGTGTTTTGTTGCAAGGTGTGTGTGTGTGTGTTAAATATACCTGGTGAGTTTGTTTTCCAGTGCAGAGACTTTAAACTGTTTATTAAGTTTTTAAAAGCCATGTGTCCTGATAGAAATTTTGTAGGCCTGTATTCTTGGCTTATAATAAACTCATGCTCAGAATAACTTTAGATTTAGGTTATTTTCTAATCCTAAGAGCACTTTCCTCAATTTCACCTGCCACAGTGAACAGGAGAGTGTGCATAGTAGAGAAAGGAAAGGGTTTGAATGAAATCTTGAGAAGCAAACCCTTGAAGTTAATTTTTCACCTCAAGGCCCATATAATATAGAAATGCTAATGTGCTAGTGTGTATGGAAATATGTATATGCTCGTGTGTGTGTGTGTGTGTGTACTGGACCTCCTTGGTTTAAAGTCATAAACATACTATCTGAAATAGGATCCTTTCCCAGGGGTAACAGCTGGTAAAGAGGGACGTCTATATCTTAACTTAGGTTTGTACTCTTAGTATCTGGAGTAGTATATGGCACAGAGTGGGTATTTGAACGCTGAATTTAATATGCTTCTTTTATATGCTTGACAGCACGCAATAAATGTTCTTTGATTGAAATATTTCACTAATTTACACTAGCAAAGAAACTCAAAACTAATGTTTTCTCCCTGACAAACTACCTTTAATTAATAATCAGGTTAACAATACTTGAGTGTTTTAAAAAGCCTTTCTCTTTCTTGAGATAATTTTTTAAGTAAAAGAGAACTTTCCAGAGGCACCAGGACAAGCTAAAAATACATGGCAATATCCTTCAACCTGTGCAACATTCTTGCCATCTGCCAGCATTTAATGAAATCTCCCAGATCCAAGATCAAACACCTGAATTGAAATGGCTGAGCCACATTCTCTCTAGCCCTGGCATTAAACCCATGCTGGATAAGTCATTTGTCTGAGATACTAAGTGGGAGATACTCATGACAATCAAAGACATCGGCAATTTCTGATTTACCAGATGCTACTGTGGATTCATTCCCCAGTGCTCCACCATGATCACCCTAATTGAGAACTAATTTCATCTACAAGAAAAGAATTGCTCTGTTCCAGCTATGGATTTCCACCATCTGACAAACCCTTTCAAGGACACACAGATTTGGCCAAACAGAACTTCGTCGAACAGATCTGACCCTATACCATTAAATCTGTCACTTACATCAACAGACAGTGCCATCCTATCATTACCTAAAGTCAAAGTATCTTCCTAGAGCAGCCTGTATCTAATAATGGCCAATGAAGACCAGTCATCTTTTCCCAACCTAGGACAACTCTGAAGGGCCATTCTAGCTTCAGAGCTCCCTGTGATGTTGGTCAAGCCTGAAGGGACCATCCAGTGGGCTGCACCTCCACTTTCTCCAATGAGATCTGAATCACAATCTTGTGGAAAGGACTTCTCTTCCAAGTTTGTCTTTTCTTGGTACTTTCCCTCAGCCATAGAATACCTTTATATTTTTGTTTTACATCTTTTAGTTACTCTCCTACCAGTCCTATAATCTTTTGTCAAGCTTTGTCTGTTTGAATTGCTATGTGTTATCTGTCTCCTAATGTGACCCAGACTAAAACAATACCTTTTATATCCAAGCATGTGCCATGGTTGAAAGCAGAAAGCAATGAATGGTGTTGAATCTTGAAAAGTTCGGTCAATTACTGAAAGGCAGATTGAAGAGCTAGAGCTTTTCACACCAAAGTATGTATTATTTAAGGTACAACATTTTTCAAAGGACAGAAAACTATATTTGATCCCCTAGCTAATTCTTTTTTTTTTAAAGATTTTATTTATTTATTTGAGAGAGAGAGAATGAGAGAGCACATGAGAAGGGGGAGGGTCAGAGGGAGAAGCAGGCTCCCCGCCGAGCAGGGAGCCCGATGCAGGACTCGATCCCGGGACTCCAGGATCATGACCTGAGCCGAAGGCAGTCGCCTAACCAACTGAGCCACCCAGGCGCCCCTCCCTAGCTAATTCTAACAAAAGTTAGAGTAAGAGCTTAACTTCATTCTAGAAAATATTTCTCTAAATAGATGCTTACTAGACATCACAAATTGAGTGTTCATATCAACATATCCTTAAAGTTTAGATGTGAGAATGGAAACTTATTAGACCCAAAAGAAAGATGGGATTAATAACATCAATGACCAGTTGGAAATAAAAGGTCTAAAAAGCTTTTACTTCATTTAAAAATGAGTAAATGGCAGGGTGTCCAGGTGGCTCAGTAAGTTAAGTGACCGGCTCTTGATTTCAGCTCAGGTCATGATCTCAGGGTCATGAGATTGAGACTTGCAGCAGGCTCTGTGCTGGGCATAGAGCCTGCTTAAGATTCTCTCTCTCCCACTGCCCCTCTCATTCACATGCTTACTCGCTTTCTCTTAAAAAAAAAAAAAAGAATGAGCAAATGACAAAAAGGCTCTCAAATGGGAAGAGACCATTAAAAGATGCTGCATCATAAGGAAAGGAAATAGTCTGGGATATATCTTTGTCTCTGAAATTAATTTTATATAAGAAACAAAAAAATTAGCAGATATATTTAGCATCTTTTAAAACATTCAAAAAGTAGCCAGTATGAAACTGTGCATAAAAGAGGTAACATAGAATACCTGACTATCCTTTGAAAAGTCTGCTTACAAGTACAGCCCTTGGCTGGTCACCAGGAACTTGGATTTCTGAGGAATTCCTGTCGCTCGGACAAGAGTGGTTCACTGTGCCTAAACAGTTTGTGAAAACAATGACTTGTGCTGACCGTTTGATTTCCTTCTGGGAGTCTGGAATTGTGGTACATGCTAGGCAGAGGGTATCTACATGACTAGCCCCCAGGAAAGATCTGGGATCTGAGTCTCAGATGAGCTTCCCTGGTTGGCAACATTTCACAAGTGCTGTCACAACTTGTCACTGGGAGAATTAAAGGCATCCTCTCTGACTCCACTGTTAGAGAATCCTTAGAAGCATGTGCCCGCTTTCTTCCCAACTTCATCCATGCATTTTTTCCCTTTCCTGACTTTGCTTTGTATATTTCCCTATAATAAATCATAACGGTGAGTACAACTATTTGCTGAATCCTACAAGTCCTCCTAGTAAAACTTGGAGGTGACCTTAGGGACCTTCAACACAAAAACATAGGTAGGGAACAACAAGAAAAGAAAAGGCTCAGGTTGAGACAAAGATACAAATAAAACTGGTTGAAATAAGAAAAGAATGGATTATAAAACTCTTTTTGGAAGTCTCTAAGAGCCAAACTGATGTTACAAAATGTCATTTAGTGTTTTGATTACCAAATTAAAGAAGGTGGTCCAAATCCACAGAAAAAGGATAAAAATATGTCGGAAAATCTGGTCCATCAAAAAAATCAAGAACACTGAGCTAGTGTAAGAACAGATAATCCTGGATGAATAAGCCTCAGCAATGGATACAGAGGAAATCATAAAAAATAGAATAGAAGAAAACTTTCTAGAATCAAGAAAGATCAGGTCTACAACAAATGCCTGGGAAAATTAATGGAAAAGAATTGTGTCCAGACATATTTTGGCAAAATCTTTTTATTTATTTATTTATTTATTTGACAGAGAGAGACATAGCAAGAGTAGGAACACAAGCAGGGGGAGTGGGAGAGGGAGAAGCAGGCTTCCCGCGGAGCAGGGAGCCCGATGTGGGACTCGATCCCAGGACCCTGGGATCATGACCTGAGCTGAAGGCAGACGCTTAACGACTGAGCCACCCAGGCGCCCTTGGCAAAATCTTTTAATTCTAAGAAAAAAGAATAAGCTCTTCAAGCTTTTAGAATGAGCATTCAGGTTGTCCCTATACTAGTGAGAATTCTTGGATACAAATAAAAGAAACTGACACTGGCTAACTGAAGCAGGAAATACATTTATGTAAGTATTGGGTAGCTCTCAGAATCAATAAGAAGCCTAAAAATTCAGGCCCTGAGAAGAAACCACTGGAATCTCAACTCCACTGTAACTGTAGTAAGCAATTTGGATTTTTGCCAATAGGAAGGTTTTCACATCCTAAGTACTCAGGAAAAAAAAATTTTTTTAATCCAATGTCCACCATATCTACCAAGGGAAAATATCATGCTGACCTTATATTTTTGCAATATTTGCAATATTAAAAGCATCACATGATAGAAAATGTCAACAGATTTTTCAAGGTGCAGAGCTATAACTCAAGAATTTTATACCTACCAAAGTTATCAGTTGAAAGCAAAACTTAGGAAATTCAGCTCTTGTGAACAATTCTTGGGACAACAAATTTATCCCATCTGAAGATAAATTCTATCCTATTAGGAGACAAATTAAAGAATCTAAAACATGCAACAATGCAATATAAAGGATAATTAGCAAATATTTAACCCAAATAAAAATTCTAAGTATAATATTGTTTGCTAATATGGTTATAAAATTGAAAGTAAAAGCCAAAATAAGGTTTACAAGATTAAAATAACTTTTATATTAAAAGCATTGGAGTTTCAGATTTAATTAACAGTATCTTGGGATGGCAAATAAGGCAAGTTGAAGGAAGCTAAATTTCTCATCATACTGAAATTTGTAGTTTTGTTCTTAAACTTGATAACTGGAAATATATGTTTTAAAGAAAGTATTGGATAAACTTTAAGCCATATTAAAAGTAAATAAGAATTTCTATATTCCAACTCACTATAAAAGCAAAATAAAATGTGGCCTATGTAATGAAAGGCAAAAAAACAAAACAAACAAAAAAAACCATCAATAAAACACAGAACATATATAAGAAACCAAAACAACAAAAATAAAGTTGTGAAATATTAATTATAAATACAGTTGAAATACCAGGTTTTAAAAACATTTAAATACAGTAGGCCTAAAAAATGAACTATTGGGACTTCATCAAGATAAAAAGCTTTTGCCCAGCAAAAGAAACAGTCAACAAAGCCAAAAGACAACTGACAGAATGAGAGAAGATATTTACAAATGACATATCAGATAAAGGGCTAGTATCCAAAATCTATAAAGAACTTAAACTCAACACCCAAAGAACAAACGATCCAATCAAGAAATGGGCAGAAGACATGAACAGACATTTTTCCAAAGAAGACATCCAAATGGCCAACAGACACATGAAAAAGTGCTCAACATTGCTCAGCATCAGGGAAATCCAAATCAAAACCTCAATGAGATACCACCTCACACCAGTCAGAATGGCTAAAATTAACAAGTCAGGAAACGACAGATGTTGGCGGGGATGCAGAGAAAGGGAAACCCTCCTACACTGTTGGTGGGAATGCAAGCTTGTGCAACCACTCTGGAAAACAGTATGGAGGTTCCTCAAAAAGTTGAAAATAGAGCTACCCTATGACCCAGCAATTGCACTACTGGGTATTTACCCCAAAGATACAAATGTAGGGACCCGAAGGGGTACGTGCACCCCAATGTTTATAGCAGCAATGTCCACAATAGCCAAACTGTGGAAAGAGCCAAGATGTCCATCAACAGATGAATGAAGAAGATGTGGTATATATATACAATGGAATATTATGCAGCCATCAAAAAAACTGAAATCTTGCCATTTGCAACATCATGGATAGAACGGAGGGTCTTATGCTAGCGAAATAAGTCAATCAGAGAAAGACATGTATCATATGACCTCACTGATATGAGGAATTCTTAATCTCAGGAAACAAACTGAGGGTTGCTGGAGTGGTGGGGGTTGGGAGGGATGGGATGAATGGGTGATAGACATTGGGGAGGGTATGTGCTATGGTGAGCGATTGAAATGTGTAAGACTGTTGAATCTCAGACCTGTACCTCCGAAACAAATAATACATTACATGTTTAAAAAAAAAAAAGAAGAAGAAGAAGATAGCAGGAAGGGAAAAATGAAGGGAGGGAAGTCAGAGCGGGAGACGAACCATGAGAGACTATGGACTCTGAGAAACAAACTGAGGGTTCTAGAGGGGAGGTGGGTAGGGGGATGGGTTAGCCTGGTGACGGGTATTAAAGAGGGCACATACTGAATTGAGCACTGGGTGTTATACACAAACAGTGAATCATGGAACACTACATCAAAAACTAATGATGTAATGTATGGTGACTAACATAATAAAAAAATAATAAAAAAAATAGAGTAGGCCTAATTATTGTATGCCAAACTTAAAAAGTATAAAAAACAATCCTGAACATTAGGCTCCAAAAACTACCATTATTGTGTGATTAACATGTGTATGACATGTGGTAAGTTCTAACTGTAAAAACTGTGATTTTAATCAAACAACAGCATCAAAGTATAAAGCAAAATTGTGAAAGTACAAAGGTAACAGGTAAATAATTATAATGAGAGAATTTGCAACTCTACTGTACATCTATGAAAGATAGAGAAAGCAAATAAAATAAAACAGTGATTGAATAACAAAATTAATAATGAAAATTAACAGCATGTGTATAAAAAGGTATAGCTGGAAAGAAAAACAAAAGCCTCTTAGTAAACATTTATGGAATGTTTACAAAAATTTATCTTGGAATATATCATAAAAAAAAACCCACTCCTTAAGAGGATAACTTTTATTTCCTCTCATTATGATGTCAAAGCAAAACAAACAAAAGAAAATCTCTATAAATTATTAATAAATATTAAGCTGGGGGGAAAAAGCCTAACTACTACAGATTTCAAAACATTCTTTTAAATACTTAAATGATAACTGTAGGGCTAAAGAGAAGGGATAAAACAGACAATAATTAAATATTGTTTACAGATAAAAACAGAAGTTGGTATGTTAAAACCTATAATAAACTGCAAAGAAAAGCTCAATGATAAATATATGTCAAAACAGACATCTTTGCTATTAAAAAGGAATGAAATGACTTTACATCTAAAAATCCTAGATAAAATAACAACATGAAAAATCCAATAGCATATTTAAATAATAATACAATATAGATTTAAACTGGGAATTCTATAGATCAAATAAAATGTAAATTGCCTCAATTATATATCAAAAAATTATTTAATAATTTAAAAACAAAACAAAACCACTTCTCCCTAAAGACATCTAGTAAACTATGGAAAAAAGAATACTTAAAACAAGAATCAACAGTACATAATAACATTAAAATTATTGGGAAAATAACCATTTCCATCACTGTCATTTGCCATTTGCAATTATCTAATGTCATAAAAGTTCTTGCCAATGCAAAAGTCAAGAAAAAGATATCACAAAATTATATCCTTAATGATAGATGTATAATTATGAAACTATCAAAAAAGTTGAAATTCACAATCAAAACAGCTAACAATAACCTTAATGAGAGATGTGGGGGGCTTTGATAAATAAAGCTGTGAGATTATAAAACATAAAAATACATGGCTGAGAGACAAAGGAAAACTAGTTCAAATAGAGAAATACCATAATCTTGATTGAGAAGGCTGAATGTTCCAAAGATGGTAAATCACCCTCAAATAAAGGCATGTTACTTGTAATTACAATAAAATTTCTATAAACTCTTCCTATAATTTATAAGTAAATTGAGGACTGAAGTTGTATTATATATAATTACATGAGACTAGAATGGTACATAACACATCATATTTGAACAATAAATACTTTTTAATGAATGTTTAAAATAATAAGTTGATCCTTGTTGGACCTGAGGGGAAAGGTAGCAAAATGAATGAAAAATTCACCAGAATAAAGAGAAAAAAAGCTAAGGAAATTATGAAAAAGAAGAAAAGTACTATAAAAGGTAAAACACTATAGTACTTGTGCAAGAATGATAGAAGAAATAGTACTAGTTCGGATCTTAATACATAATCTTTGTTATGTAAATACCTAGTACATGAGAAAGGAAGCATTGAAAATCTATGGAAAATGAGAAGATTACTCAATGGACTATGATGGGAAATAAGTTTAAAATGTCTGGGAGGAAAAAAAACCCTTGAGCTTCTTTTTACATACCATAGCAAATGAAACCATGTGAATTCAAGTCTTTTGTGGAGAAAAAAAAAAGCACTTTCTTTGAAAGGACTATCTAATAAAAATACTAGTAAACATATAAAAGAAATGATTTAGAGATATCATTTCATAAAAAATTAAACCCTTTATTTGAACAACATTCTTAATAAAATTCGAAAATAAATTACATGCGTGGAAAATAATTTACAATAAATGCAACAAAGAAATAATATCCTTAATATGCAAAGACCCCACAAATCCATAAGTAAAATAGCATGGTAATTTTAAAACATATAAAAGCCTTGAAAAGATCATTTTAAAAGTAATGCAACTGGTCAATGATCATATAAAAAGTGTTTATTAGCACTCAGAGAAACAGAAATTCAAATAGCAAAGTGCTAGCTTTCACTGATCAAACTGGCACTCTTTTCAAGTATAATATGTAATGTTGATAAGGGACTTAGAATTGGGAATATAAATTGATTAAATCTTTTGAAAAATAAGGGTTGTTTTTTTGTTTTGTTTTAAAGATTTTATTTATTTATTCATGGTGGGGGGAGGCAGAGGCAGAGGGAGAAGCAGGCTCCCCATGGAGCAGGGAGACGGATCTGAGACTCGATCCCAGCACCCTGGGATCATGACCTAAGCTGAAGGCAGACTCCTAACCGACTGAGCCAACCAGGCACACCGAAAAATAAGTTGACAGTGTGCATAAAGAACCTAAAAAAGAATTTATTCTCTTTCATCACTTTTTTTTTTTTTACATTTTATTTATTTATTTGAGAGAGTGAGAGAGCATGAACTGGGGGAAAAGAGAGCCCAACATAGGGCTCCAATCCCAGGACAATGAGATCACCACACGAACCAAAGGCCAACGCTTAACTGACTGAGCCACCCAGGTGCCTTCTCTTTCATCACTTTTAAAAAAACTCCACTTCTAGGGTGCCTGGGTGGCTCAGTTGGTTAAGCGACTGCCTTCGGCTCAGGTCATGATCCTGGAGTCCCGGGATCGAGTCCCACATCAGGCTCCCTGCTCAGTGGGGAGTCTGCTTCTCCCTCTCCCACTCCCCCTTCTTGTGCTCTCTCTCTTTCTCTCTCTCAAATAAATAAATAAAATCTTTAAAAAAAAAAATTCCACTTCTAGGTATCTATACTAGAGGAAAAATGTGATATTTAAGCTAAACAATTATATAATTGAAAGAACCAGACATATTAAATAAATTAGGTTATATGCATATGATGAAATATTTAAAGGTCTTTATAAATCATATTCTCAGAAATTATTATGGACAATTTTCATTTTAATTCATTTTTTAAACAGTAAAACAAACCCTGGGCACATTAATTTGGTTTTTAAAATTTTAATCGAAGTTGTCTCTAAATAGTGAAAATGGCCAATTCAAATTTTTTCTTTACCCTCTTCTGAATTTTGCATTTTCTACAATCAACTTGGAATACTTTTATAAGCCAACAAATATTATTGACTATATGCTTTAACAAATTTATTTCAACTCTACCAATCTAATCACAAAAAAAGTATATATACACAAACATTTTTTTATTCCAGAATATTTTTCTTAGTATTATTTATGATCAAATAAATTTCTGAGCAACCTAAATGCCTAACCATAGGAAATAATAAAATAATAATAAATAAAATAATAAAAAATAATAAATAAAATTATGCTACCTCCATATATGGAATATTATAAGTAAATAAATAAATAGTCATCTATATATGAAAAAAAACAAGAGAAAATATATCTCTGTATGACAGGTAAATTTTCATTTTATTTTTCATACATTTTCTATTTTCCAAATTTTCTGTAACCAGAATGTCTTTTTTAAAGAAAAATGAGAGGATATTTATTACTCTTTTTGTGATTCCAGTAATGATACTAAGTTGGTTAAATGTCTACCAGAAAGCAGAGGCAATCCTAAGAATTTAAGGAAATTTCATAATTTTCATACCTTATCTTCACATTTTCTATTTTACAAATAATTTCTAAAAATTTATAAAAATAAGATTTAATTTCATTATGTTTATTAAGAGAAACCAAGCAAATTGTGTTATTTTGAAGTATTCAAATAATGGTTCTTTCTAACTTGACCTTAAAAAATATACTCTTGGTTCTCATTTCTTTTTAGGTCTTTCACTTCTGGAAATACTAAAATAACATGATTACTAAATATACTTCCACTTCAAAGTGCCATCTAGCTACTCTGAAGGCAAAATCTGGAAAACAAATGAGAAAATGCAATCCTTACTGTTGGCAAGGAGTATTGTTCTATAAATGTAAATTATAAAATGACACAATTTGACTTAAAAAAAAAAAGAGGGAGTATAAGGGAGAAGGAAAATGTGTTGAGACACAGGAAGAACTGAGGTGTAAATCTTGATAACATATATGCCAAATGAATCAAAGCAAACTCAATACTGCATGTGTCCAGATTAATAACATCAACCCAAAAATAATGTTAACACATTCTTTAACAAGATTCCAAAATGCTTAAAAGAACTTATAAAAGTGAATCTTTAGTTTTCTTCTAAAGACATCTTCTGCCAAAAATCTTTCCTCTCCTCCATCTTTCTTGGCCTATATCTTATTTCTAGTTTTCAGCCTCATCTCTGTCTCCAGGCCCTGCTCAACAGAGGTGAGATCAGAAGGACAGGCATGCACTGTGACAAAACTGGTGTGAGTAAGGTCTTAACTGCAGTATCAGTTGCTCCCCTAAAATATTTTTCACCCTGAAGGCTGTTCAAGAAAACAGCAAGTAATATAGCCTAAAAGAATACATAATTGAGTGGGGACTTTTGGGGAGGTGGGGGTAGGGAAGGACTATGATTACTGTATTTAAAACTGCACCAGTGGGAAGTAATTTCCAAATGTTTTCCACAAAATATCTTATAATTAGAGTCTCTTCCGAAAGTGCTAGGACTTTGAAGTAAAAGAAAGTCTGCTGCTGAGAACACTGTTGAATTGCCGTTAACTCCTACCAGGAATCAAAATGACCCAGTCAAACCTCCAGCTGCTTCTGTTCCTCTGAATAAATTCTCCATTTTTTTATAAAAAGAAAAAAGTTCACTTAAAAATTACACAATAAAACAACTCTCTCGGCAGAAATTACAACACTTCTAAAAAGGGGGCATTTTTAGTATGTTCTATAATTATTCTGTGATATATCTTACCAGACAACCAAATAAGATAGAACATAATTTCCACTGGAGAGTTGAGGAATAGGACTCTGGGAAGATGATAGGCTGTGTCAATACTCTCCATGCCTTCTCTCTCCTCAGTCCCTGGAGGGGTCACTCAAGCTCAAAAAGAATTGATGTCTACTCTGGAGGCGAGAGAAGAACCTAGAATCACCTTGTATCTCAAGTCCTAAGAAAGAAAATACAGTTCTGGCCTGACATTTACTGGGGAGGAGTCAGAGTATAGCCTCTTCTAGGTTATCCTCTCTCACCAAATGTCACAGATCCATGGATATCCCTGAGTTAGGAGAGAAACTTCTGCTTGTTCGTTTAAAATTAAAGGCCAGATGTTACTTTTCACTGGAGAGGAATTATAGTATTGGGCTAAGTTCAATGCATCCCTGATTGCACTGAAAAATACACATCTCCCTTTATAAGCTAAATAAGCTTTTCCGCTAAAAGCACTCTGGGCGTAAATCCTGCCCTCTCAATTTTTAAGTACCACTTTTCAAGAGATTCCAAAGCCTGATCAGTACAGGTATAGAAGAATCCCATACCCAATTATATGAATAGGCAGAGAAGGATCAATAAGCCATTTAAGCTGACATAGCAACTAAAAAGGAGTAAACTTAGATGATCACCAAGATAGTGGAAGCAAAAATAATGGAAGACACAGGGGGAAAAATGAAGAAAAATCTATTGTGATCCTCTAGGGATACAAAATTAGACTATGTAAAAAGAGTCTCCAGAAATAAAATAAAGGGTAGTTGAATTTTCAGTCAAGAAAATGATAAAGAAAAGGTCATTGAAGAAAAGCAATTTAGTGTTCTAGAAAATCAAATGGAAACAATGCAGAATAAAAAAGTAGAGGGCGCCTGGGTGGCTCAGTTGGTTAAGCGACTGCCTTCGGCTCAGGTCATGATCCTGGAGTCCCGCATCAGGCTCCCTGCTCGGCAGGGAGCCTGCTTCTGCCTCTGACCCTCCCCCCTCTCATGTGCTCTCTCTCTCTCATTCTCTCTGTCTCAAATAAATAAATAAAATCTTAAAAAAAAAAAAAGTAGAAAAGTTTATTAAAGTCATCAAATATAAGCTTAGCATTTATAAGTTTATAAATAATGGAATAAGAACAAACGAAGATGTAATAATAAATAACAGAAAAAAACTTTCCTGTTCCAAAGTTATGTTCAGATTAAAAGAGTTTACTAGTTCCTAAGAAGGATTAATTTAAAAATGACACATATTAAATAAGTAAACAAACAAACAAATAAATAAATAACACATATTTAAAGGTAACATGACAAAATTTTGGACTCTGAGATTAAACAGAAAATTTTACCACTTTGTAAAAGAAAAAAAAAAGCATGTTACTGACAAAGAAAAAAGAACCAGATTAGCACTATTTTAATTCTACATATGCTATAAACCTCACAATATATTGTTATTATCTCTGTTTTAAATAATTATATTTCAAGGAGAATAAAAAATAAACAAATCGTCTTTTACATTTACCCATACATTTATCGTTCTGGAGCTTTTCATTTTTTGGTGGATCAAATTTCCATTGGATACCATTTTGCCTTCTTCCTAAAAAACTTCCTTTAATCTCTAGATTAAAGAGAGAGGTGTTGACAGTGATTTTCTTTGTATGTTTTTGAAAAGTTTTCATTCCACCTTCATTTCTGAAAAATATGTTCACTGAGAGTAAAAATTTAGGTTAACAGCTTTTTCTCTTAGTGCTTTAAAGATGTCATTTTATCATTTCATCACTTGATACTCATCAAATACCAATCTTGTCACATAGTTTGTGAGAAGTCTGTTTTCATTCTTATCTGTACCTCTGTGAATAATGTGCCTTTTTTCTCTGGTTGCCTTTAGGATTTTTGTTTTCATCACTGGTTTTCAGTAGTTTTATTTTATTTTATAGATTTATTTACTTATTTGAGAGAGAGTGGGGGGGGGAGGGGCAGAGGGAGAGAGAGAATCTGAAGCAGACTCTCCCCTGATGCGGGGCTCAACCTCACAACCATGAGATTATGACTGAGCCAAAATCAAGAGCTGGAAACTCAATCAACTGAGCCACCCAGGAGCACCTTCAGTAATTTTATTTTAATACACCTTGGTGTGATTTTCTTTAAGTTTACTAATGGTTTGTTGGGCTTCTTGGATCTGTGAGTTTATAGTTTTCATCAAATTTTGAAAAATTCACACATTATTTTTCTCTGCTAATTTTTCTATCTCTCAACCCCTTTCTTAGACATCAAGTACTTGTATCTTAGCTGCTAGAGGTTGTCCCACAGCTCACTAATACTCTGGTCATGTTCTTGCCAATCTTTTTTTTTTTTTTCCATGTGCTTTTAGTTTCTATTGCTATATTTTTAAGTTCTTGATCTTTTCTGCTTCATTCCTACTTAATATTGATCCCATCCAGTGTACTTTTCAACTCAACTGTCATATTTGTTATCTCTAGAAGTTCCATTTGAGTCTTTTTTCTCTTTATCATGCTCATGAATACCCTTTACATGCTTAAGCACATTTAGAGCATTGTAATAGCTGTATTAATGCCCATGGTTGGTAAGTCCATCATCTCTGTCATTTCTCCATCTGATTGATTGATTCTTTATCTTCTCTGAGTTATGACTTCTTTGCATGCAAATAATTTTTTATTCTTTGGCAAACATTGTGAATTTTACATTGTTATGTATTGGATTTTGTTATATTCCTTTTTTACTGACACATAATTTACTTGCAGATCACTTTATTTCAAGTCTTTCTTTCAAGCTTTGTTAGGATGGTTCCAGAACAATATTTATTCTAAGTCTACTTTATCACCATTATTAAAGTGAGACTCTTCTGAGTACTCTATTGAGTGGCCTGTATCTTAGAAGTTAGATCTTTCTTTCTGGCTAGTAGGAATACAAACTATTTCCAACTCTGTGTGAGTTCCTGGAATCAAGAGAATCGCTTTCTTGTTCTTCCTCCACATTCTTGAATGTGCAGATCAACCAGAACTGATGGAACCCTTCTGCAGACATTCAGGTCTCACTGTATGCATCTCCCACCTTCACAGTACACTATCCTACAAATCCCAGCAACCTTGACCTACCAGAAGTCTGAACTCTATCTTTTCCACTCATGGAGAACATTGAGCTCTGTTTAGGTTTCCTCTCCCTGCTATTGTCCATAAAATGCCTACAGAGAGTAGGGAGAGGTTATGGTTCATCTCATTTGTTTCTCTTCTTTAGGGATCACAGACCTGTGCTGCCTAACAGCCAACAACTGAAAACAGCTGTTTTATATATTGTGCCCATTATTCTAGTTTTGTACGGTGGGAAGGTAATTTCCAGAACAATTAATCCCTCTTGGTGAAACAATGATTATTTTTGCAAACTATCAATCTAAAGAAAAAATTCTAAAAGTTATAAGTTTCCTAGGAACAATATAAAATATGTAATGGTTCAATGTACAAAAAAAAATCTTACCCAGTTATCTTGGGCCAGTTATTTAGTCCAAATTTCTCATCTCCAACTCCTCCAAGGATGAATTAAGGGAGGCCTGCTCCTATATTACTATACTGTAAATCATCTGCACTACTGTGAGTTGTGAAAACTAAGCTACTTTCTTCATGCCATTAGTGTATGGTCCAGTATGACACCCAGTAAGTGGTAAATACTTGCTGGATAAATAGAATTGCAATGTATACAAATCTGGAATCACTATATTTAGTATGAAACTAAAAAAAAGTTTCAGCAGATATCATAAGCTGCCCATTACCTTTCTTTTATATAAAATTTACACACAATAAGGGAAATATTAATATCCCCAGTGGATAAATGGACAAAAAACAGAAACAAACATATCACACAAAAAATAGAATGGTTATACATACATATTGAAATATGTCTAAGCTTGCTAATAGTCAAATAAATAGAAGTTAAAATAATCAAATACCATTTAATCTTTATAATATTACTTTCCTCCCAAATTTTAATAATATATATATATGGCATTATAAATGTATATATACATAAACATGCATACATACTGGTGAGATTATGGTAATAATACTCAAAATCTGGTGGTGGCAGTAGAATTTAGTATACTTTTTAGAAAGCTAAGATTTGAACCAATTCTTTCTGACTATGAAGCTTTTTAAAAACTGATATACTATACTTATTGTGATAGCTAATTTTGTGTGTTTTAGGCCATGGTGCCCAACTGTTTGGTCAAAGAGTCTAGATGTTGCTGTGAAGGTTTTTCTCTTTTAAGGTATGATTAACTTGAATCAGTAAACTTTGAGTAAAGTAGATTACCCTCCATAACATGTGTGAGCCTCATCCAATCAGTTGAAGACCTTCAGAGAAAAGACTGAGGTTCTCCAAAAGGAAGGAATTCTGCCTCCAGATTATTTTCAGACTCCGACTGCAACATCAACTCTTGACAGAATTTATGGGCTGTAACACACACATTCTATTGGTTCTGTTTCTCTGGAGAACCCTGATAAATATACTTAATTAAAACTAAAAAAATATACAAAAGAAGGTGAAACTTATACATTTGTGTTTCAATTTTGACTCACCACTTACCTTAAGCCAGTTTCTTAAGTTCTTAGTTTGTCACTGTAAAATAAGGATAATAACACCTCTCTTATAGGGTTGTCACAAGATTTAATGAAATAAGATTATTTAAAGTGTGAAGTATAGTTCCCTAATATATAGCAAGCACTCAAGAATGGAAAGTTATTACTATTGCATAAATTATATCTTTATCAATCATAGTTGATATAAATATTGATAAATATAAATATTGATATGCATCAATAAAGAAACAAAGGCAAGTAAAGGAAAAGCAACTAATGTCTAGTAAGCAGCTATGATACCCTGGGCATTTTTCATAACTCCTTAAATTATCATAAAAGCTCTATCAGGGTTACGTATTAATGTCACTTTACAGAAAAGGAAACTGGGCATTGAAAAGCTAAATAATTTAACTTATGCCATACAATAAATGACAAAATGAGATTCAGTAAAAGTCTGTTTGATTTAAAAATTCAGTGTTCTTTTTACTATATCATTCTTGCCTCCTTAGAAAAGTATTTCTTCGGATTCAAATATTATTGATGATAATTAGTAAAACTATGTAACAACATGTAAAACTTATAAAATGTTAGATAAAAAAGCATGACATAAAACTGTATGATTATTATGAACCTATATAAAATATGAGTGCAAATGGAAAATGACATAAATAACAACAAAAAGTGAGAACACAAAAAGACTTAACTTTGAAGAAGAATACAACTGAAATTTTTGTGAATTTATAAATTCTTAATACTGAAATAAATTGTGATTTTCCCCTTTTCATTAAACAAAACATACCTGAAAACTGAAAGTTACTTATTTAGACTCTAAATAAGTGCACTTTATTTATTTTTTGTTTATTACATTTTTTATTTGATTTCTTTTGTTATAATTGTTCTTTTTTATTCAAATTCAACTAATTAACATATAGCATACTATTACTTTCAGAGGTAGAGTTCAGTGATTCATCAGTCTTGTATAACACCCAGTGCTCATTACATCATGTGCCCATGAGGTTAATGTCCATCACCCAATTATCCTATCCCCACTCCCCCTTCCCCTACAGCAACCCTTAGTTTGTTTCCTATGATTAAGAGTCTCTTGGGCACCTGGAAGGCTCAGTCAGTTAAGCATCTGCCTTCGGCTCAGGTTGTGATTCCAGAGTCCTAGGATCAAGACCCACATCAGGCTCCCTGCTCAGTGGGAAGTCTGCTTCTACAACTCTGCCCTACTCCCCTGCTTGTGCTCTCTATCTATCTATCTCAAATAAATAAATATTTTTTTAGAAAGAATTTCTTTTTTTGAACTTTTTATTTATTATGTTATGTTAATCAACATACATTACATCATTAGTTTTTGATGTAGTGTTCCATGATTCATTGTGTGCGTATAAAACCCAGTGCTCCATTCAATACATGCCCTCTTTAATACCCACCACCAGGCTAACCCATCCCCCCACCCCCCCTCCCTTCTAGAACCCTCAGTTTGTTTCTCAGAGTTCATAGTCTCTCATGGTTCGTCTCCCCCTCCCACTCCCCCCCTTCATTTTTCCCTTCCTATTATCTTCTTCTTTTTTTTTTTTAAGGATATAATGTATTATCGAATCACAGACCTGTACCTCTGAAACAAATTAAAAAGAATTTCTTATGGTTTGTCCCCCTCTCTGATTTCCTCATTTTATTTTTCCCTCCCTTCCCCTATGATCCTGTTTTCTTAAATTATACATATTAGTGAAATCATATAATTGCCTCTCTCTGGCTGACTTATTTCACTGAGCATAATACCCTCTAGTTCCATCCACATCACTGCAAATGGCAATATTTCATCTCTTTGATGACTGAGTAATACTCCATGGTATGTATGTATGTGTGTGTATATATATATATATATATATATACACACACATCTCCATTATCCATTCATCTATCAGTGGACATCTGGGCTCTTTCCATGGTTTGGCTATTATGGACATTGCTGCTATAAACATTGGGGTGCAGGTACCCATTCGGATCACTACATTTGTATCCTTGGGGTCAATACCCATTAGCACAATTGCTGGGTGATAGGGTAGTTCTATTTTCAAACTTTTTGAAGAACGTCTATACTGTCTTCCAGAGTGGCTGCACCAGCTTGTATTCCCACCAACAGTGTAAAAGGGTTCCCCTTTCTCCACAACTTCACCAACATCTGTCGTTTTCTGACTTGTTAATATTAGCCATTCTGACTGGTGTGAGGTGGTATCTCATGGTGGTTTTGATTTGGATTTCCCTGATGTCAAGAGTGATGTGGAGCATTTTTTCATGTGTCTGTGACCATCTGTATATATCTTCCTTGGAGAAATGTCTGTTCATGACTTCTGCCCATTTTTTTTATTGGGTTATTTGTTCTTTGGGTATTGAGTTTCCTAAGTTCTTTATAAATTTTGGATACTAGACTTTTATCAGTTAAGATATTTACAAATATCTTCTCCCATCCTGTTGGTTGTCTTTGGGCTTTGTTAACTGTTTCCTTTGCTGTGCTAATGCTTTTTACCTTGATGAAGTCCCAATAGTTCATTTTTGCCTTTGTTTTTCTTGCCTTTGGAGACGTGTCTAGCAGAAAGTTGCTGTGGCCGAGGTTAACGAGGTTGCTGCCTGTTTTCTTCTCTAGGATTTTGATGGATTCCTGTCTCACATTTAGGTCTTTCATCCATTCTGAGTCTATTTTTGTGTAGGGTGTAAGATAATGGTCCAGTTTCGTTCTTCTGCATGTGGCTGTCCAATTCTCCCAACACCATTTGTTGAGTATATTCTTTCATGTTTTGTCAAATATTAACTGACCACAGAGTTGAGGATCCATTTCTGGGCTCTCTATTCTGTTCCATTGATCTTTGTGTCTGTTTTTGTGCCAGTACCATACTGTCTTGATGATTACAGCTTTGTAATATAGCTTGAAGTCCAGAAATGTGATGCTGCCAGCTTTGGTTTTCTTTTTGGACATTCCTTTGGCTATTCAGGGTCTTTTCGGGTTCCATACAAATTTTAGGATTGTTTGTTCCAGCTCTGAGAAAAATGTCAATGGTATTTTGATAGGGATTGCATTGACTGTATAGATTTATCTGGGTAGCATAGACATTTTATTTTATTTTATTTATTTATTTGACAGAGAGAGAGAGAGAACACAAGCAAGGGGAGCTGGAGGCAGAGGGATGGAGAAGCAGGCTTACTGCTGACCAGAGAGCCCGATGTGGGGCTCCATCCCAGAACTCTGGGATCATGACCTGAGCTGAAGGCAGATGCTTAACCGACTGAGCCACCCAGACACCCCAGCATAGACATTTTTTAACAACATTTCTTCATCCAATCCATGATCATGGAATGTTTTTACATTTCTTTGTGTCTTCCTCAATTTCTTTCATGAGTGTGCTATAGGTTTCAGAGCACAGATCCTTTGCCTCTTTGGTTAGGCTTATTCCTAGATATCTTACAGTTTTGGGTGCAATTGTAAATGGGATCAATGCCTTAATTTCTCCTTTTCTGTCTCATTGTTAGTGTATAGAAATGCAGCTGATTTCTGTGCATTGATTTTATATCCTGCCAAATTCCTGTATGAGTTCTAGCACCTTGGGGATGGAGTCTTTTGGGTTTTCCACTTAGGGTATCATGTCATCTGTAAAGAGTAAGAGTTTGACTACTTCTTTGCCAATTCGGATGCCGTTTGTTTCTTTTTGTTGTCTGATTGCTGACGCTAGGACTTCTAGTACTATGTTGAATAGCACTGGTGAGAGTGGACATCCCTGCCGTGTTCCTGACCTTAGGGGGAAAGCTCTCAGTTTTTCCCCATTGCGAATGATATTCACTGTGGGCTTTTCGTAGATGGCTTTTATATTGAGGTATGTTCCCTCTATCCCTACACTGTGAAGAGTTTTAATCAAGAAATGATGCTGTACTTTGTCAAATACTTTTTCTGCATCTATTGAGAAGATATATGGTTCTCGTCCTTTCTTTTATTTATGTAGTGTATCACACTGATTGATTTGTGGATGTTGAGCCACGCTTGCAGCCCAGGAATTAATCCCACTTGGTCATGAAGAACCCTCTTAATGTACTGTTGGATTCTATTGGCTAGTATCTTGGTGAGAATTTTGGCATCCATGTTCATTGGGGATATTAGTGTGTAATTCTCCTTTTTGGTGGGGTCTTTGTCTGGTTTGGGGATCAAGGTAAGAGTGGCCTCATAGAAAGAGTTTGGAATTTTTCCTTCCATTTATATTCTTTTGAAACAGCTTCAGAAGAATAGGTTTTCAAGTCTTCTTTAAATATTTAGTAGAATTCCCCTGGGAAGCCGTCTGGCCCTGGACTCTTGTTTGTTGGGAGATTTTTAATTACTGCTTCAATTTTCTTGCTGGTTATGGGTCTGTTCAGGTTTTCTATTTCTTCCTAGTTCAGTTTTGGTAGTTTATATGTTTCTAGGAATGCATCCATTTCTTCCAAATTGCCTAATTTGTTGGCATATAGTTGCTCATAATTATGTTCTTATAATTGTATTTCTTCGGTGTTTGTTGTGATCTCTCCTCTTTCATTCATGATTCTATTAATTTGGGTCCTTTCTCTTTTCCTATTGATAAGTTTGGCCAGAGGTTTATCAATCTTACTAATTTTTTCAAAGAACCAGCTCCTAGTTTCGTTGAGCTGTTCTGTTCTTTTGGTTTCTATTTCATTGATTTCTGCTCTAATTTTTATTATTTCTCTTCTCCTGCTGGGTTTAGGCTTTATTAGCTGTTCTTTCTCCAGCTCCTTTAGGTGTAAGGTTATGTTGTTTATTTGAGAACTTTCTTGTTTCTTGAGGAAGGCCTGTATTGCTATATACGTCCCTGTTAGGACCGTCTTTGCTGTATCCCAAAGGTTTTGAACAGTTGTGTTTTCTTTTTCATTTTGTTCCATGAATTTTTTAAATTCTTCTTTAATTTCCTGGTTGACCCATTCATTCTTTAGTAGGATGCTCTTTAATCTCTATGTATTTGGGTTCTTTCCAAATTTCCTCTTGTGATTGAGTTCTAGTTTCAAAGCATTGCAGTCTGAAAATATGCAGGAAATGATCCCAATCTTTGGTACTGGTTGAGACCTGAATTGTGACCCAGTATGTGATCTATTTTGAAGAATGTTACATGTGTACTCAAGAAGAATGTGTTGCTTTAGGATGGAAAGATCTGAGTATGTCTTTGAAGTCCATCTGATCCAGTGTGTCATTCAAAGCCCATGTTTCTGTGTTGCTCTTCTGCTTAGATGATTTGTCCATTGCAGTGAAGGGGGTGTTGAAGTCCCCTACTATTATTGTATTATTATCAATGTGTTTCTTTCATTTTGTTATTAACTGGTTTATATAATTGGCTGTTCCCATGTTAGGGGCATAAATATTTACAATTATTAGATCTTCTTGTTGGATAGGTGTTTTTCCATCTTTTCATTTTTTCCAGAGAAGAACAGATGAATGAGAGAACAAAATACTAAAATAGCAACAACCCAGGGAAATATAAACTAAACATATCAGAAGAGACCCAAAAACAAAAATAAAATTTTAAAAAGAGAGAATATAATCAGACAGGTGAACAGAACAGAGTAATACACTAGATCCTGGTTGTACTTTGATCTTTTGTTAGAAAACTAGATTCCAAAACTGTAAAGAAAGAAAACATATATACAAAAATAAAAGAAATACACTAGATTTGGGGTGTATTTTGGTCTGTTAGAAGAAACTGTGTTCCAAAATTTTTAAAGAAAGAAAAACTTATATATATACAAAACGCAAATTAAACACATTGAAAGGATAGAATGTAACTGTAAAGATAAAAATTTAAAAAGACTTTACAAAAAAAGAGAGAGGGATGCCTGGGTTGTTCAGTCAGTTAAGCATCTGCCTTCAGCTCAGGTCATGATCCCAGGGTCCTGGGATCGAGCCCCGCATTGGGCTCCCTGCTCGGTGTGGAACCTGCTTCTCCCTCTGCCTGCCGTTCCCCCAGCTTGTGCTCTTTCTCTCTCTCTGGCAAATAAATAAATAAAATCTCTTTTTAAAAAAAGAGAGAGAGAGAATATAATCAGACAGGTGAACAGAACAGAGCAATACACTAGATTCTGGATGGATTTTGGTCTGTTTGTTAGAAGAAACTATGTCCCCAAATTGTAAATAAATAAAAACTTTATATATATATATATATATATATATATATATATATATATATATAAAGTAAATACAATGAAAGGACAATGTAAGTGTAAAAATGTAAATAAAAAAGAGTTTTAAAAAGTTGATAAAATAAGAAATTGGTTGAAAAGGAAAAAGAAAAAAATTGAAATTAAAAGACTAAAGAATCATGAGAAAAAAACATGAATTCTATCTACTATTTTCCTCTAGCACTGGAATTTTGCAGTTCTGTGTGATTGGTAAACTTGGTATTAGCAGGATGTTCTTGCTGATCTTCTGGAGGAGGGGCCTGTTGTGCTGATTCTCAGGTGTCTTTGCGTGGGCGGAATTGCACTGCCCTTGCCAGCGGGCCGGACTCAGTGTAAGCGACTCCAGATTGCTCTATGTGGCTTTTGTTCCCTAAAGGCTTTCTGTACCACTTCAGAGGATGAGAATGAAAATGGCAGCCTCCTGATCTCCACCCCTGGAGCTGAAAGTTTGCACGCCCCACTCTTCAATAAGCCTTCACAGAAAAGCAGTCAATCACTCTTGTCTCCCTGGTTTCCATCCGCACTCTGTGTTCACCAGCTTGTGACCGAGCATTTTTATCTCAGGCACATGACCCCATTTGAGTCTCCAAACTTTGCAGATTCCTGTGGTGTGCATCTGCGTCGCTCCTTCCAGGGGAGGGAAGGGGGTCTCACTGCGGTTCTGTGGCTTGCTGGCCCCTGCTCAGAGAGAGGTTGCCAGACCATGCCAGGGTTTGGAGTTTATGGCAACACTGAGCTGAAAGCCCACTCCTCGGCTCACTGATTGCAGCTGGCTTTTCAGCTCTGATACTTGAGAACTCTGCTGCACTCAAGCACCCCCATCCTTTCTGTGATTCTGGGAATCCTCAGACCACACCGTCCCACCTAGGATTCATCCCTGCTTCACCACCTGAGCGCCTTTCACACAGGGACATCCCTCACTGGAGCAGACTTCTAAAAGTTCCAATTTTGTGCTCCACTGCTATATCACTTTCTGGTAGCTGGCTTATGGAGACTCCCTCCCCACGCAGTTTATCTTCCCATATATCACCTCGTATTCACTTCTCTGCACCTCCTACCTTGCAGAAAGTGGTCGCTTTTCTATTTGTAGAATTGCAGCAGTTCTTTTCTTAGATCTCCGGTTGAGTTCGCAGGTATTCAGAATTATTTGATAGCTATCTAGCTGAATTCCTGGGACCAGACAAAATTAAGGTCTCCTCCTGCTCCTCCATCTTCCCTCTCTGAAGCTAAGTGCACTTTTTTAAAAAGTAAGTTATTTACAGAGAAATTAAAATAAATAATTCCTACCATGAAAATAAGCTCCATACTAAATCATTCATTTATTCATTCATTTGTTTCGGGTAATGTAAATCAATAAATAACACAGAGGCTTCACTTAATTTTAACATAGTTTACACTCTAGTTGTGAGAAGGAGAAAAGGATGACAATTGGCAAATAAACCAGCAAATAAATAAGAAACTATCAGATAATTAAAGTTCATGCAGAGAACTCAAACTCAAAATGACTGCATGGCTTCTTTAGATTGTATTATTAGGACACAACTCTCTAAGAAGCTCTTTTTAAAATGAAACCAACTTAACAATTAGAGTCAGCCACGTGGAGATTAAGAACCAGGCAGAAGGACACATAAAGCAAAGGAGAAAACAGGACTAAGCTTTGTGTGTGTGGTAGGCAAAATTCTAAGATGGCCCCCAAGATTTCTACCTCCTGTTTAATACATCCTGTATAATCCCCTCCCCTCAGGTATGGGCCCAATCTGTGAGTGAGATATCACTCCTGTGATTACGTTATATGGCAAAAATGATTTCATAGATATAACTAGGCTCTCTAATCAGTAGATTCTGAGTTAAGCAAAAGGGACACTATCTTAGTTGGGGCAAACCTAATTAAGTTAGTGACTGGGGCTGTTCCTCAAATCAGAAGGATTTACCTGCTTTGAAAAACTAAGCTTCCATGTTGTGAGAAGGTCATGTGGTTAGAATCTGAGACTAGCCTCCAGACGTTGAGAGCAACTCCAGTCTAACAGATCATAAGAAAACAGAGACCTCAGTCCTATAACAGTAAAAAAATGAATCCTAACAACAACACATGAGCTTGGAAAAGAACATCTGAGTTTCAGAAGAGACTACAGTCCTGGCTAACATTTTGATTGCAGCCTTGTGAGACCATGAACAGCAGACTCAGTTAAGCCATGCCTAAACTCCTGACTCACAGAAACTGTGAGATAACAAATGGACGGTGACTCTTTAATTATGAATTCAGCTACATTTTAAAAGATCTACACAGACTCAGTAAGATAAGCCATTTAAAAGTAAGTTTCATAAATTTCATGATTTATAAATGAATGAATATGTGGTTCATTGTTCATACATAATAAAATTACTTAGAAAACTCAAATTTCATGAAGAAGATCCCCATAAAGTGGTATGAAGTGATTTCCAGAATATATTGTTAAGTGAAAAAAAGCTTCATGTCTACTCAAATTTAAGATTTACTATAAACCTAGAGTAATGAAGAAAGTGTGGTACTGGTGAAAGAAGAGACAAATAAATTAGTGAAACAGAACAGAAAGCTCAAAAATAGACCCACACAAATATAGTCAACAGATCTTTGACAAGATGGCGAAGGCAATTCAATGGAGAAAGGATAATCCTTCAACAAATAGTGCTAAAACATCTGGACATACATGTGCAAAAAAATTAATTTAGACACAAGCCTTACACCTTTCACGAACTAACTCAAATGGATTATAAATCTAAATGTAAAACATAAAACTATAAAACTTTTAGAAGATAATAAGAGAAAGTCTAAGTGACTATGGGCTTAGTGATGACATTTTAGATACAGTGCCAAAAGCATGATCCATTAAAGGAAAAAAAAAATGATAAACTGGACTTCATGAAAAGTAAAAACTGCTCTGAGACAGATGCTCTTAAAAGAATGAAAAGACAGCTACAGACTGGGAGAAAATCTCTGTAAAATGTATTTTATAAAGACTGGCATCCAAAAATATACAAAAAAACTTTTTAAATGTAACAATAAGAAAACAAATAACTCAATTTTTTAAATGGGCAAAAGATCTGAATGGATACTTCACCAAAGAAGATATACAGACAGCAAATAAGTATGTGAAAAGATATTAACATCATATGTCATTAGAGAATTGCAAATTAAAACAATAATGACATAACCCAACACCTCTTGTAAAATGGCCTAAACCCAGGAAAGTGATAACACCAAATGCTGATAAGAATATAGAGTAACAGGAACTCTCATTGCTGGTGGGAATGCAAAATGGTGCAGCCAGTTTGGAAGTTTCTTAGTTTCTAAGCATAGTCTCACCATACAATCTAGCAGTCACACTCATTGGCATTTATCCAAATGAACTGAAGACATATCCACATAAAAACTTGCACAAAAATGTTTAAAGAAGGTTTAGTCATGACTGCTAAAACATAGAAACAACCAAGATGTCCTTGAATAGATGAATGGATAAACAAACTGTGGTACATCCATACAATGGAATATTATTCAGTACCAAAAAGAAAGGAGCTATCGAGACATGAAAATACATGAAGGAAGCTTAAATGCATGTTGCTAAGTGAAAGAAGCCACTCTGAAAAGGCCATGTAATCATACTATATGATTCCAACCAAATGAGATTCTGGAAGAGGCAGAACTACAGAGATTCACTGGTTGCCAGGTGTTAGAGGTGGAGGGGAGAGGGATGAATATGTGAAGCTGAGGAGATTTTTACAGCAATGAAACTCTTCTGTATGATACTGTGGTGGTGGATTCATAATGTTATGTATTTGTCAAAACCCATATAGCAGTACAACACAAAGACTGAACCCTAATGTAAACAATGGACATTGGTTAATGATAATATATCACTATTTGTTCACCAATTTTAATAAATATACCACATTAATTCAAGATATTATTAAAAGGGAAAATGGGGAAGGACAGCATATAAGGGAATTTGCTATACTTTCTGCTAAATTATTCTGTAAACCTAAGATTGCTCTAAAAAATAAATTCTAAACATTGTGCGTCAACTCTACTCAAAGTTTTAAAAAAAAGAATGAAAATATATCACTATCTTAAACCATACACAAAAATTAACCCAAAATGGATTATAGTCTTGAATGTAAGATCTGAAACCATAAAACTCTTTACAAATAAACATAGGTGGTAAGCTCTTTGATATTGGTCTTGGTGATGATTTTTTTGGACCTGACTCCAAAAGCAAAAATAAACAAGGGGGACTACATTAAACTAAAAAGCTTCTGCACAGCAAAGGAAACCATCAACAAAATGAAAATGCAACCTACTGAATGGGAGAAAATATTTGCAAATCATATATCAAATAAAGGGCTACTATCCAAAATATATAAAGAATTCATAAAACTGAATAGCAAAATAAACCAAAAAATCTGATTAAAAAATGGGCAGAGGATCTGAGTAGACATTTTTCCAAAGAAGACATACAGATGGCCAACAGGCACATGAAAAGATCACCAATATCAATATCACGAATCATCATGAAAATGCTAATTAAAACCATAATGAGGTATTGCCTCACACCTGTTAAAATGGCTATTATCAAAAAGCAAGAAATAACAAGTGCCGGCAAGTATATGGAGAAAAGCGAACGTTGTGCTCTGTGGGGGGGAATATGAATTGGTATAGCCACTATGGAAAGGAGAATGGAGGTTCCTCAATAGAACAACCATATGATCCAGCAATTCTACTTCTGGGTATTTATCTGAGGAAATCAAAAACAGTAATTCAAAAAGATATATGAACAAGTGTTGGTGAGGATGTGGAGAAAAAGGAACCCACCATGCACTGTTGGTAGGAATGCAAACTGATACATCCATTGTGGAAAACAGTATGGTGGTTCCACAAAAAATTTAAAAAACGGGATTATCATATGATCCAGTAATTACACTACTGGGTATTTACCCAAAGAATACAAAAACACTAATTTGAAAAGATATATTCACCCTAATGTTTATTGCAGCATTATTTACAATAGCCAAACTATGGAAGCAACCCAAGTGACCATCGATAGATGAATGGATAAAGAAGAAGTTTTATATAGTTTATAACAAATTTTTAAACACAATACTGTTTCCACCCTCAGGACAAAAATAACTGCAAAGAAATCTTGAATTTTACTTGTTAGATCTGATGGTGTTGGTGGTATTAGTGTAGTAATTCTAAGTGTGTGTGTGTGTGTGTACATATAAGTGCATGTGCGTGTGTTAGAACTGAGTGAGTGGGCAGTTATACTGATGCTGTTGGGAACCAGAATTCTCAACTATGAGAGAAAGGAAATACAAATATAGAACAAATGATGAGGAGGAAGAACTTTCTAGTATTAGATTAGAATTTGAGTTATCAATATGAACTCATGATTAAAATATATATATTAATATATGTGTATATTATATATGTCATATATGATATATATTACAATGTATATGTATATACATCCTATACTTGGAAATGCATCAATGTATATACAATATACAATGTATATTGTATATGTATATACATCCTATACTTGGAAATGCATCAATGTTCCTCCTTCTCCACAATGTATATGTATATACATTGTAATATATACATATTATATATGTATATTCAAGCATATCTCTCTCTCTCTCTCTCTCTCTCTACATATATATGTTTTCTAGCTCTCTCATGAAAGAGAGAGCTAGAAAATGCATCAATGTTCCTCCTTCTCATGAAAGGGCATAGAGCAATAACAACCTACATCAAGTAATATGTATACTTAGGGCCCAGGTTTTAGTTTCTTAAATTCCTAGTTTCTTTAGTTCCTTAAATTTCTAAATATTACTTTCCACATAAAGGATAATAATAATCTCCTTAGACAAAAGGATGATGTCAGGGCTGAGACAGCAGAAGTTCAAGGAGACTCTGAAACATTTTGTTATTCCATAAAGGAGATGATCAAAACTGATAGAGGCATGTCAAAGGATACAGAAGCCAACTCCAGTAGGCTCTCACTGGCCAGAATTAGTGACAATCTGAACATCGAAATGAATGATTACAGGAACTGATTGTATTACACTGATTCAGAAGAGAGTCCATGAGTCCAAATAAATAAAGGAGGGAGAAGAGATAGCCAAAGGAGAATAAATAGAAATGTAAATAATACTAATAAATAGAAACAAAAATACAAAATGGCAAGTTTATATTGCCATTTATAAACTTTTCCCGTTTTATAATTGATACAGGTAACCATCAATGAATGCTAAAACCACTGTGGAGTAGGATATTCATATAGTTTCTCAAAGAATTGCCCCACAGATTACGTATATAGCTTGTCTTTTTTTCCTACTGTCTTTGTTCTTTTTATCATCTCAAACAGACTTGCTTATCCCTCAAAATTTATTCATGCATTCATTTGTTCATTCATTCAAATTCATTCAACAACACAGGAAATGTGTTATGATTCTCCCAAGTTTCATCCTATACTTGGAAATGCATCAATGTTCCTCCTTCTCCACGGCCACACACGTGCATGCATACACATAGACAACACATACACAACACATATATAAAATCTTCAAATTCTACTCCTTCCATAAATTCTTCTCTAATTAACAGAGGAGAGATAACCATCTTTCCCATGTGTGCTGTTCTAAAGCTGCAGCACCCATAAATCTACCTCTCAAACAACTGATTCTTTTGATAAATATTTTAAATACTTATTTAACTCATGTATTCATCCAATTTTGCTCATCTTTGCCTCTTCAGTATTGCCTTTCTTAAACCATAAAATCCTAGAGAGTAAAAAAATGCCTTTTCATCCCGAGTCCTTAGCCTAGTAATCGAGAAGGCTTTTAGTAATACTTGATGAGGATAATACTGCAGCATTATGCACAGTGGATGCACAATAATGTTGACTGGCAGAACAGAAACAATATCCTTGAAAAATGTTGAAGGATGGGGCCTTCTTGTATTGCAGTTTTAAGTATCCTACAACTTCTGGTCAAATCCCTTTACTTGCTAAAAGATGTAAAATTTAAATAATTGGTAGGGCTTGCTCAAGATTTTACACTTTGGGGGAAAGTGTATCTTCATCAATGCAAGTAAATGAACCAGAACTGTAAAATAAAAGAATTTTGATAGAGTTATTGCATTTTAATTTCAACAAACAGGTGCCAGCGCTGATAAATTGAACCTGAAGATTTAATTCAGTGAAATCTTCTCCTCCAAGCATATTTAAAATAAGCTGTATGCATTTTCCTGCATATAATTATTGTAACCCTGAAAGCATCTTTTAAATATGGATTATAAATCCAGCTGCCTTAAAATGAAAACTAAAGCAGATTTCCAACCCCCCCCGCCAGTCTTTAGGAAATAAGAAATTGATGTAATAGAATTATTTTGAGCTTAAAGGGTTAAACCTTCTGACAAAATAACTCATGTTTAATTTTTTAATGTATTGTGAGCTTACCAAAGTTTTACAGAATATTTTAAATGTTAAAATATTTAATGCTTGATTTTTTTAATGCTGTAATTTTTCTGTTGTGTTGTCCTTCCTCCAAGAGGGACATTTCACAAAAGCAGGTCATGCTCAGCAAAGTGCTTGGAATGAACTTAGGGAATTCAAAAGCCATGATATTCCTCTCATTTCTAAGATATTGCCATTCTAATTGCCAGGATCCACAGTTCCTAATCAGAAACTAACTTCAGAGTATGCTAGAGAATTTATCTTCTGCCATTCAGTAAAACCTGTCCTTGACAGCCTCAGATCATTGGCTTGAAGCAGAAAGGGTTTTGCTTAATGACTACAGAGCAGTCTTCCCTTCCCTATCTGCTGAACAGGTGCTTATCTCTTACTTGCAATATATTATGGGGAATGCAAGAAGCCTACAAACTCTGCTATTCTGAATATTTCCTACAAAGTTGAGCTTTGGTGGGCATGTCAAGTCCCAAGAAATAGTGTTGCAGTTTAACTGTGTTATCAAGAACTAGTTTGTCAAGCTGGGACATAGGGATCCTAACCCTGCTCCTGATTCAGTTTGCTTATTCTATATTTTAGAATTTGTCAGTTACACACCCACTTCCAGATACCAACAGAGACACTTTGGGG
>NC_058407.1:21738738-21782943 GCF_002201575.2 Neomonachus schauinslandi | reverse complement strand
TAAAAATGAATCGACAAGATATGCTCCTGCTTTTTGCAGTTTAGATTTATTCTCTCTTATTATATACTTTCTTTTTCCACAAGGTAAGAAACATAACCAACAAACATAAGTTCTATATCTGGAAGTTTCTTCAGGCATCAGAAAGAAACACTAACTCTTTTTCTCTCAATTCCAGTTTTAAAATTTCTGAAAATAGTTCTGACTGGCCTGAGTTGAATTAGGCCAATCTGAAATATACTATCATTGAAAAGGTATAAGGTGACCAATTGTTCTGGTTTACTTAGAACTAAGGAGCAGTGGGTGTTACACGCAATGAATCATGGAACACTACATCAAAAACTAATGATGTAACGTATGGTGACTAACATAACATAATAAAATTTAAAAAAAAGAAGAACTAAGGAGTTTCTTAAATGCAGAAGTTTCAGTGATAAAATCTGAATAGTCCAGGGCAAACCAGGATGATTGGTCATCCTAGGTCATGCAGGGAGGCTGATATCTGTTTATAAGGCAGTGGGAGGCAGGGTAGTGAGCAGTTCCCACGATTATACAGACAAGGTCATAGGTGTCCACTAATCTAATAATTTACTGATGAACTGTGATAGATTACAAAGTGGCTACAGCTCTTTGGAGCTACTTTCATCAAGAAGTGGAGTCTATTTCTCTACCCCTTGAGTGTGGGTTCACACTGGGACATGTTCTGACCAGAAGCTGTGGTGAAAGCAATATTGTATGAGCTTTAAGCCTGGGCCTCTTGAAGGCTTTGACACACCCCCACTCTCTCAAGACCAGAGACCACAATATGAGCCATTTCTGGCTAGCCTGCTGGACGGCACAAGACCATACAAGAGTGACCCTAGGCATTCATACTCAGCTGAAGCCATCATTAATTTGGCAGCCTCAGCTGACACACCAGTTGGCGACAGTCACATAGATGGAGCTAGCCACGATCAGCTGAGCTAGCCCATGACAGAACCACCCAGCTGATCCCAGCCTAAACAGACAAATTGCAGGTGTTCGGCTTAAAAACGGTTGTTGTATTAAGCTGCTAAATTTAGGATGGTATGTTGCACAACAAAAGCTAACAGAATAAGATTATAGTTGATTATTTGTAATAGTAAATGTAACATGTCTAATGTGTTCAGAGTACTTAGAATCTTTTAAAAAGAAACTGAATTAACTAACTAGCTTTCCTTATTCTTCTCAAAATGTTTCTATATTTTGACAGGTATCTACCATGTGTATGGGTCTCTCCCTTTACACTTCAGAATTCCCAAAACACACAATCCTGTTTCATGCCTCATGTCTTCACATATGCTGTTCTCACCCCTCCCTCCTTATTCACATGTCATAATCCTCTTCTTCATTTAAACTCAGTTCAGTCACCACTTTTGTGAAGTCATTCTGAACCCGGCTCTCCTCCCCTGGGAGATTCCCTATTTAGTATTCTATTCCCAGGATATGTTTCTATATTTATCACATAATCCTGTCTTACAATAATTTCGTTACAAATGTGTCTCCTCACCATCCCATAAGGTCCATGAAGCCAAATCTTTGTATTCCCAGTAACTAACAAAGCCAGGCATACTGTGAGTGCATCACGGAAGTTTGATAAACTGAGTAAGAAATCTAAAATGAGAATATTTTTATAATTTGTTTGAATGTAAGGCATTAAGTAATATTATTTCTGTTGTCAGTCTGAGAATAATAGCTGTTGCCTGTGGCATATTTATGCAGCCGACCCTTGAACAACATGGGTTTGAACTGTGCAGGTCCACTTATTTGCAGATTTTTTCCAATAGCACTGTAAATGTAATTTGTCTTCCTTATGATTTTCTTAATAACATTTTCCTTTTTCTAGCTTAATTTATTGTAAGAACACAGTATATACATATAACATACGAAATATGTGTTAATCAACTTTATGCCATCAGAAGGGCTTCTGGTGAACAATAAGCTATTATAGTTAAGTTTGGGGGGAGTCAAAATTTATACATGGATTTTCAACTGTGTGCGTGGGGGGGGTGGCGCTCCATGCCTCTCAGTTCTGTGTTGTTCAAGGTTCAACTGTATTAACATTTAAATTACAAAAGATAGTGGATCAATAAGAAGATTACGATTGCTAAAATCAGTAACACAATTTCTTTAAAGAAGTTAATTTCAAGCTTGACTTTGCTGTAAGCCCAAAGTTTATAACTTGTTCCTAAATAGAAGTTAAATAACATCAAAATAGAAGTGTAAATAAGAACAGAAAGTATGAACATAACCAACCCAATTCTCTGACAGGTGGGCTGGAGGCAGGGATGCATAAAACAGTAAGGAAAGTCCTCTATGGGCTAACGTGGGAGGGATAATTTGGCTTCTTCTCTCCACAGGCAGATGGAGGCATTTTTCCTCTGCATAGTTTCTGAGAATGCAATGAGGATGGATGATTGGGATGTTCGTGTGGAAAAAGCATAGTATTTGGCTTAGGTTACAAAATAGAATGAGATGAGTATCCCCAGGGAGAACTAACTTACACAAACCAAGACACTTCAACATTTCTAGACTAATTACCCTATTACTGTGCACACAGTAGGTACTAATACATAATACACAAATATAAGCATAAATAGTATGTTAAATATATATACTTTATAAATGTTATATATGTATATATACTTTCTAATGGAAACTGTGCCAATTTCTATATAAAGTTAAATCAGATTTCAATTCTGCCTCATTAGGAAATGAGGTTCTCCAGGTTAGTACCGGCATTCCTAAGTCAGACCAAGAACCTGGGAGCTAATAAGTTGTCTGATAGTTCCCCAGCTAAATCTCTAGAGGGGTAATACATCTCTGATAGCTCTTTAAATTAAAGGAAGTTTCCAAGACTTGGTAGGAAAAAATGGCAGATCGAACACACACACATAAACATACACGCACAGAGCTACTTTCCCTTCCTCTCAAAATGCCATTAAAATGACAGAAATGTGTTTATAATGGCACAGACACATAAAGACAAGAAGAACAGGAGAGGAAATTACAGTAATAAAATTCTGGAAACTGTAGATACATGACACAGGATTAGGCAGACTTGAGAAAAATACAAAGCAGGCTACAGGAAAAACTAAAAATCAACCTAATAATATGAAAAAAATCTCATGAATTTCATACCAGGTATGTCTAGAAGCAGAGGTGAAGAGAAAGGGAAAAAACTAAAAAACTATTTGGGTATATTTAAACAGCAGTCAGATTCCCATATGCCCTCCCCTCTCCTTATAGCCTGATAACTATCTCTCCCCTCAATCTTGTAAAAGACTGAAAGTTCATTCTCTGGGGAGAGTAAAATAATTGTCTAAAACCAGTCACAGTTTCAGGTAGGGTAACATACCAAAAACAGGTTGATTGAGAAAACACAGACATATTGAGTGCAGTCCTCCCCGAGTCCTCTTTCCCTAACTGGCCCTAAGAACTTCCCATTAGATGCTTGAAAGCAACCTCCTAGCATATATGTCTAGCTCAAGAGAAAAGATAAAGATACTAACATCAAAGTTACCCCAACAAAACAGCTCAGTTGAATCAACCTAAAGCAGAGCTCACAGTTACAATGGTATCTAGAAGATAATATGATAACTGCTTTAAATTTCTCAGGGAAATTTTTTTCTCACTCTAGAATTGTATACCCAGTTTAACAATCAGGGGTGAGATTGGAAAGATATTTTCAGGAAATTACTGTAAGACATGCTCTATCAAGACAAGAAAAGGCACAGGATAGAGAAAGCAGGAATCCAACATAGGAGAGAGGCGATAGGAATCCCTGAACGATGAAGAGAGCTCTGAGGTAGAAGGAATAGAAGGTGACCAGTCCAGGTTTGAGCAAATACAAAGATTTTGTTGGCATTCTTCAGAGATATAAAGTGTATAGAATACCTGATGGATCTGAATATCTTGAGAAGATATGAGCTTGGAATTGTATTGACTATATATATGTAAAAAAAACTAATCACAATGAAAAAAAGACAATTACTAATTCTAGAGAAAACAAAAAATTATAAAGAAAAAGGAATCAGAGTTTAGTATATAGAAATATTATAATTGTCAACAAACATAATAAAGTAAAAGGAAAAGAATCTAACTCAAATTACACAGCTATTACATTGGAAAGATATGTATATACTTATGTGCTTGTATTATGTGTAGGGAGGGAAATGAATCCTCATATTCCATAGTGGGAAGTCAAAAGATAATACCTAAAACTGAAAAGTAGCAAAATACACAGGTTAGAACATAAAGGAGAACTACTGAGATTATCAAATGAAAGTAATGGGGAGATGAGAGGAAGATGGACAGGAAACTGCTGTTTTTAATAACAATAAACTGTATAGAAATATTTGACACTTAAAGTCATGTCATTTTGACTTAAACTAGAAGACAAAAGTATTCTATAACTGCTGTGGAAGGAAGGGCTTGAGAAATCCAGCCTGGTTTGGGTCCCCTGGAACTGCATGGCAGCCTCCTCACATCTCCAAAGAACCCAAAGGAAAAATTATGATTAAAAGGGTACTAAAGCAGTGCCTGGTATCTCAGTTGTTAAGTGTCTGCCTTCGGCTCAGGTCATGATCCCAGGGTCCTGGGATCGAGCCCTGCATCGGGCTCCCTGCTTGGTGGGAAGCCTGCTTCTCCCTCTCCCACTCCCTCTGCTTGTGTTCCCTCTCTCGCTGTGTCTCTCTCTGTCAAATAAATAAATAAAATCTTAAAAAAATAAAATAAAATAAATAAAAGGGTACTAAATTTGGACCCCAGTCTTAGCAGCTACTAGTTTTGTTACCATGATTTTCTACTTCTCCAACATGAGACTGCCTGCCTTACCTCCCTCACAGAGCTGTTGCAAGGGAAAAAATGAAATAATGTCAGTGAATGCTCTTTATGTATAAGTGTATTTGCAAACATAAATTTTATTCCTCAAATATCTGAGTCCCTACCACGTATTGGGCATGGTTAAGATTATTATTCCTTTTGATATGACATTATATAATTTGCCTAAAGTTAAAGTGTCAATTCTTACTTATGAATACTCATGGGTAAGCTAAAAAATAGAATGTTTATTAATCCCTTATAACTTCCTTCTGTGTTAGGAACTTACAGTAGACAGACTCTAAAATGACCCCCAGTTACTCCTGCCTCGTGGTATTCATGCCATTATGTAATCCCATCCCCCTGAGATTTGCTTCTAACCAACAGAATATGGCAAAGGTGATCGGGTATCACCTCCACAGTTATGTTACATAAGATTGTAACTTTCATTTTGCTGTCAGATTCTTTCTGTTGACTCCCTTTCTGGCTTTGATGAAGTAAACTGTCATATGAACAGGTCCATGTGGCCAGAAACTAAGGGAACCCTCCAAACTGAGCCCCTTAGTTAAGGAACTAAGGGAAGCCAGCAAGGAATGCAGACTCTCAGCTGACAAACCACAAGGAAATGAACCCTGACAACAAATGTGTGTGCTTGGAAACGGATCCTTCCCCAGTCAAGCCAAGACCCCAGCCCTGGCTGATACTCAATTACAGCCTTGTGAGAGACCCTCCCTAAAGCAGAGGACCCAAACCATGCTTGGATTCCTGAGACACAAAAACAGTAAGATAATAAATTTTTTGCTTTAAGCCACTAAATTTGTGGTAATAATGTTAGCAATAGATTAATACAGGACCTAACCAGAAGAAACCACAACTTCAGCACCTCAACAAATCCTGAGGGTTATAAAACAAAGATTGTTGACTTCTGCTTGTCACAGAAATACAAAACCTTACCATAAAGGCCCAACCTCTGGCTATTTATATCAGCCAGTCTCCTAGGTTGATACTACCACACCCCAGGATCAGCACTACAACCTCAGTTGACTTCATTCTGGGCTACATCATCCCATCATCAGAAAGCCACAAAATTATCTTCCAAATACTAAAGAATTTAAACAAATTACTATTTTTAGCAGTGTCAATCAGATGTCATCTAAATGGTAAAGTAATATTCACTTCAGTATTTTAGAGGAAAAAGCCATAAGAGATAACACTGGTAGAAACCTTCTATTTAATAAAATGTAACGGTTAAAAAAAAAAATCAATGTTTTGACCCTCTAAAAAGTATACACTCTAATTCTAACACATTAAATATTTAACATTTAAATTTGGATTTTAAATCCAAACCTGGATTCTGGGTAAATGGAAAGGAAATTTCCTTTGCTTTTAATCTAGAATAAAAGGTGATGTGTAGGTGGCAAAATGGTGAAGTTTACAGAACATACATTATTGTACAGGAAGAAAGGGCAGCAGGGAACTAGAACTGCAGAAGCAGGAAAAAATGGTGTGACAACCAGGGAGGCAGCACAGCCATCTAACTCTCCACCTACCAGCTCTCATAGACCTCCAAGCTTTAGAGTCATCATAACAACACTGTTAAAGAAAAACTGTAGCTATTTGTTGTTTAGATGTCCTTATCACACTGACTCAGAAATTGTGTGTATGTGTGGGGAAACTTTCAAAAGAGAATCTACATACAGCTGTGAATCATTCACCTGAAGAACAATGACCTGAATGGGCAATTGCCGAGACAGACTATCCACTCATCAAAACTCCTGGAAGTGATGTGAAGGTTAGTGTGGGGGTCTGAATCTGTCAGTTTCTTGCAGCTCTCACAACTGGGCAAGCTGTCTCCATCATAAAATAATGCTCACAAGCCAGATTCAACTGAGTGGGACTCATAAGAAAAATCTGAAATTTGACAACAGCAGCTGCCTAGATGGTTGCATAATAAAACTGGTGACAAGGGGTTGGAAATGACAGAAAAGAGAGTGTGGAAGTCTCTCTTTAATGACCTCATAACATGAAAGAGCATAAAGAGGAAATAACTAAACACGTATTCTTCGTTGTTAACACTGTGCTGAGGGCTAATCCAGGCTTACATTATTCCCAGCAGGTACCATTTAGGTCCTGTCTTTATTTTGCTGCTATAATAACTAACCACGAACTTGGTGGCTTAAAACAATGCAAATTTATTCTCTTACAGTTCTGGAGGCCAGAAATCCGGAATCAGTCTCATTGGGCTAACGTTAAAGTGTTGGCAGGGCCGCTTTCCCTGGAGGCTCCAGAGGAGAATCTGATTCCTTGCCTCTTACAGCCTCTAGAGGCTATAGGAATTCCTTGCTGTCTGTGGCTCTTGGTACCTCCCATCATCTTCAAAGACAGCAGAGTAGCATCTTATTCCCATCATCACATTGCCTTCTTCTATAGTCTACTCTCTCTCTGCCTCCCTCTTATAAGGACAGTTGTGATTACATTTAAGGCCTATCCAGATAATACAGCATAATCTCCACATATTAATATCCTTAACTGAAATCACATCTGCAAACCACTTTTGCCATATAAGGTAACATTCACAGTTTCCAGGAATTAGAATCTTTGAGAGCCAATATTCAGCTTAGCATAGGTTCTATCTCATAAATGTCTTAATATAAAGCTAATTTGACCATGGTAAGGTAGCTATTACTCACATCCAAAACCATCCAAAATACAATAAATTTGAACTGATTGGAGATTGTAAATCAATATTATTTTGGTTCCTAAACTCTTCAGTAATTGTTCTGGAAAATTTCTGATTCATTCCTGTTGCTAAGTGCGATGTGAAAAGAAAAACTAAATGAGCAAATTATTATGGAGATCTCATGAGTACTGCATAAAAGCATACTAGAGGTGAATGCTTGAAGGATTCCAACAATCCCTGTAAACTGTAGGCATGGAATGATTAATGGTAAAATAACAACTATAGGTGCTAGAATGTACATCAGGAAGCATCAGGCAATTTTAAACTAAAAGACTTAGAGTAGGTTTTGAAGCAGCAGTTGCTCTGACACCTAAGGGTGTAACAATGTTTAAAGGTGTGTGGGATGTGGAGAGAAGGACTTTATTAAATGGTACTATGTCTCAGGCACAAAGCTACAGATTTTACAAATTTTAATGTTAATTCAATTAAGGCTTACAACAGCAGATGATGTAGATATTCAAAGAAAAGGCAAATAATACCCAGAGAGAATGAGGTAACTTCTCCAAGTTTGCCAGGTAGCAAATGGTATAGCTAAAATTCCAACCTGCATTCGCTGAAATCTGAAAACCCATAATGGGCCTTTCAGTACACTGTAACAGATACAGAAGAAGTCAAGAGTCAAGACAAAAACAATGGTTCTTTCAGAAGAGCTCCCTCAACACCCACCCCCAAAAAGGATAAGAGGAACTTAAGAAATATCATCATACAATCATGATCTGACAATAGCAGTAGTCATAATGGCTAATAACCATGTGTTGGACTCCTTGCACTGATGACAGCACAATATACAGTTCTAAATAAACAATGCTTTATACTTCTGGGTTCTCATTTCACTGTTCTGATCCTCCCTCTCTTGCCTATGCACAGAAAATTCGTGAAATCATCTCTCCCCATAAAATGGGCTCTACAACCCAGCCTACTTTCTCACTTCATCTCATACAGCATAGCCTTATATATTTAATTGAACTGAGATTAACTGCATGGATTTTCCATAGTGAAGCTCATGAACTTTTCCCCCTATTATAGTATATGTACTTTCTAAAGCTGATTCAACTGAGATCTAATTCCAGTTCAGGCAACTATAGAGATGACTGCTAAAAACGGATCCCACAGGAATCTGAGACAATACCACAATGAGAAAGCATTTTACTATCATGTTGACACTGTACCATCAAGAAGGCAAGGCCTCATCATAATTGTCATTTCACCACACTGCCCTTTGACTTTAGACCATCATTCTTTGTCAATGATGGGATATTTGCAACTCACTAATTGGAAGAAATCTGAAGAAAGAATCATCAAGATACAGATAATTCCTCAGTGCAACCAAAGCTTTAGGGTCCATCGTTCCAGGGACACTTAAAGAAATGACTGTTTGAATTTTATTCTGCTTAACTAATCTAAACTTTACTGGATAAAAGAGAGAAACTCAAATGACAAATCCAGGCCAAGCCTTGACTGAGATCTCAAATCTATATATCTGTGTATATGTGTGTTTTGTTAGGAATCAGTTAAGAAAGGCATGTCATGAAAAGAATTGAGAACCAATTTTTCTTTCTTTATCATGCTCCAATAGCAAAAGTCACCTCCCTCATAAACAGGGGTTCTTTCATACCCTACACAGTCATAAGGAATAATACATCTTTGGTCCTTTCAGTCAACATCTAATAAGAGCTGAAAACACAATGCAAGAACTGTTTCCCAAAACTCTGTGTTTCAGTTTATTTTCATGTACACTTTTAGACCCAAACAGACCAAAAGCAACCTGAGATAAATGTCACTCATATCGGTACCCCTCAGGGGTATACCACAATCAATTATAATTCAGTTTGCTTTATGTTAATTGCCATTTTTATAACCTCCCAATTCCTTCTCTTTGAATTGAAATTACCACTGCCCAAACCACCCAGGCTAAAAAATCTAGGAATCAACAAAGCCCTTCTCCTTCAAATCCCACAACCAATGACTAGTCCAACAGAATCTACATCCAACTTCCTTACTCTACTTTCCCAGGTCTGGCTGGATTTCTATCTATAATAAAGCCAAAGGGGGTCAACTAAGAAAAGAGCTAACATTGGCATAATGAAATAACCTTATAAACCTAAATACACTATGCTACATTATTTTTATATTTACTTGAAAAGTATTTATTGACTTCCTCAATATAAGACTTTGGAAATAGAGATAAAATGGAAGATTCAATTCTATCTGTATTTAGTAAAGACTTTTTTTTTTTTAAGATTTATTTATTTATTCGAGAGACAGAGCATGAGAGAGCGAGGGGGAGGGACAGAGGAAGAGAGAATCCTCAACAGACTCCAAGCTGAGTGTGGAGCCCGACTCAAGGATGGATCCCACGACCCCCAGATCATGACCAGAGTCGAAACCAAGAATCAGACACTTAACCAACTGTGCCACCCAGGCACCCCAAAGACGTTATTTTTTTAAAAAAGCTCGTTTAAAAGGTTAAATCAGAGAATAGAGTAATTAAATGGTATCTGCCATACGTGATACTACTGTGTGATGTGAAATTTAGCCATAACATGTATATTTATATATATTATCTAACTAGAGATAAGAGAATGCCAAATTCTCTAGGCTAAAGCAAGCCAATAAATTACTTATATATTGTGTTTCTTTCCCTATTATTAATAGTTTTACTGTGGCATAATTGACATACAAAAAATTGCACATGTGCAAAGTATTTAATTTGATAAGTTTTGACACATGTATACAATGTATACAAACCAAAACTATCATCAACATGATAAACATAACAATCGTCCCCAAAGTTTCCTCATGCCCTTTTGTAATCAGTCCCTCTCCCTCCCAACTCCTCTCCCACCTCCCAGTCCATAGACAATCACTGATTTGTTATGTCACTATAGATTAGTTTCCATTTTTTTGGAATTTTATATAAATGGAATTATAAAGCATGTGTTCCATTTTGTCTTGTTTTGAAAATAAAAAAACATTTTGAGGTTCATCCATGTTGTTACGTGTGAAATGTTTCATTCCTTTTATATGCTGAGTAGAACATCACAATTTGCTTATTCATTCATCTGTTGATAGACATCTGGGTTGTTTCCAGTTTGGAGTTTATGATAGGCTGAATAACAGCCCTCTGAAAATTTCAGTCCACATCCTGATCACCAGAACCTGTGATTTGCCTTGCATGGCTAAAGGGTCTCTTCAGGTATGATTAAGGTAAGGATCTTGAGATTGGGAGATTATTCTTGATTATATGGATAGGCCCATTGCAATCACAAGGATCCTTGTAAAAGGGAAGCAGGAGGGTCAGTCAAAGAAGGTGATGAGAAGAAGGCAAGGGACCCGATAGCCTCAATGCATTACAGCCCCAACTCAAGTCCAAAATTTCACCTAAATCTTATCAGCTCAAAAGTCCCAAATTTCATCATCTGAATCAATCTATGAGTGTAGCTTTGGATATAATCCATCCTAGGGCAAAATACTTCTCCCTCTGTGGATCTGGAAATAACCAATATACACATTTCTATTCAGAGAGGGACAAAATAGAAGGAAATGGGGGCTTACTGGTTCCAAACAATTTCAAAATCCAACCAGGCAAACTCCATTAGGTTTTCAAGGCCTAAGAATAATCTTCTGTGGCTGGAAGTTCCACTTTCTGGGCCCATGGCTCAGCCCTATGGGCCCCCAGTTCTGACCTCAGAGTCATCCTTTCTCATGAGGGATAGAATGTGTTTGCTGCTGACTAGTTTTATTAGCCTGTTTCCTGCCTGTAGAATTTTGGAAGCCCAACAGCCTTTTTTCATTTTGTTCTTTCTCTGTCCCTACAGTCCACACTGACAGTGTTTCTGCTGATATAACATTCTTATGAACCTTGTGGATCCCCAGAATTTGTCACAGGGATTCACTCCATTAAACAAGAAGATTTTAAATACTTCCTGTATGATCCTATCTTCATTCCTGGTTTCTGCTGAGATGTGTGAAGGGATCCATTAGTCACATGATTAGTTTCTTCAAACAGCCCTCTTTGTGATTAAAACTTTGACCTTTATCTAAAGGACTTCCAGGGCACTAGCGAAAGACTGCTTAGCCACACCTTTGGCTTTCTCACCAAAGCATACTCTTCTGACATTAAATCTTCCAATTTTAGCATCTTTTAAAAGCTGGATAGACTGAGAATTTCCCGAATCATCAAGTCCTGGTTCCTTTTTAACAGTTCTTCCCTCCACCTATCTCTTTCCTCTCACATTTTACTATAAGTAGCAAGAGAAAACCAGGCCACACCTTTCACACTTGGCTTAGAAATCTCAGGTAAATACCCAAATTCACACCTTACAAGTTCTGTTTCCTACATAACCATATGACAAAATTCCATGAAGCTTTCTGTCACTAAATAACAAGGAGACCCTCACTTACTTTTGAGCTCTCATAAGCAGTTCTTTAACATCTATAATTTTACCAACAGTTTGTTTATAATTACTTGAGTATTCTCTAAAACAATATAGGTTTTCTCTACCACGTTCCTCACTTCCTTCTGAGCCTTCACTGGCAGAGTCTTTAATATCTATATTTCTACTAACAATCTGTTCAAGGAAATCTAGGCCTTTTCTGTCATGGTCCTCAAAATTCTTCCAGCCTCTACCCACTACCCAATTCCAAAATCACTTCCACATTTTTAAGCACTTGTTAGAGTAGCACCTCACTTCCAGATACCAAAATCTATATTAGTTTCCTATTTGTGCTATAATAAATTACCACAAACTTGCCTTAAACAATGCAAATTTATCTCACTGTTCTAGAGATCAGAAATCCAAAATGAACTTTGAAATATAATGACATTCATGAGTCTTACAGGGTTAAAATCAAGGTGTTAGAAGATATTCCTTCTGGATGTGGCAGGAGAGAATCTATCCCTTGCTTTTTCCTGCTTCAAAAAGCTGACCACATATCATGGCTCATGGCTGCATCACTCAGATCTCTGATTCTGTCATCACATCCCCTTTTCTGACACCACCCCTCCTGCCTCCTTCTCATAAGGACCCTTGTTATTACATTGGGTCTACCCAGATAATCCAGAATAATTTCCTCATCTCAAAACTTAATCACATCTGTGAAGTCCCTTTTGCTATATAAGGTAACATACTCTCTTAAGATTAAGACATGGAACTTCCTGGGGGAGGGAGGGAATATGAAGAAATCCCTCACATATTTTTTATTATGAAGTTTTTATTTTGCCTTTATACTTGACTTTTTTCTGAACACAAAATTCTAGATCAACAACTACTTTTTAGCACTTTAAAGATAGTCCATGGTCTTCTGATTTGCATAGTTTGTGATGAGAAGTCCACTATAATTCTTATCTTCATTTCTCTGCGACTAATATATTCATTTGTCTTTGCATGTAAGTTTCTCACTATATCAGTGATTTTCAATAAATTGAATATGTTTCTTATTTTTCTTAATTCTTCTGCTTAGGGTTTATTGAACTTCTTGAATCTATAGATTTATAATTTTTATCAGATTTGGAAATTTTGGGTCATTATTTCTTCAAATGTTATTTTTGCTCCCCACCCCACTAGAACATGAATTATATATGTTATACTATTTACACAGCACTCTAGCCAACAAATGCAGAATATGCATTCTGTTAAGTGCTCATGTAATATTCACCATGGTAGATATACAGTAATTCAATAAAGCAGATCTCAAATTTAAAAGAGTATGCTCTCTGACCACAACATAAAATAATCTAAGAAGATTCTTTTAGTTAAAGATAAAGACTATTTGAGAAGTCATAAAACACATGGAGATAAAACAACATGCTTTTAAATAACCCATTGTTTAGAGAAAAAAATTAAATGATTATGTACTGAATGAAAATAAAAACAGTGCATAAAAATCTGGGGTTGCAGCTTAGGCAGTGACCATGGGGAACTTACATTATTATATGCTTATATTATTAGAAAGAAGACATATCTTAAATCACTATTCTAAGCTTCAAATGAAGAAACTAGAAGAAAAGCAAAGTAAAACTAAGGCAGTTTAAAAATAAAGAACATGAAACAATAAAATAGAAAACAGAAACCCCATAGAGAAAAATCAATGAAATAAAAAACTGTTTCTTTGAAAGATGAAGAAAATTGATAAATGTCAAACCAGACTGACAAAGAAGACAGAAGACACCAATTAGTAATATCAGGAATGACAGGCCATCAATATATATCTTCTAGATATTAATAAAATGTCTATAAAACAATTTTATACCAATAAATTCAACAAATTTGATGAAAAGTATAAATTCCCTGAAAAATATAAATTTCCAAAGCTCACTTGAATAGAAAATGTATAACCCTATATCTATAAAAGTGAATTTGTAGATCTAAATCTCAAAATTTTACTCCTATGTATTTTATTCTTTTGAAGCTATTGTTAATGAAATTATTTTTTTTTCCAAATCTTCATTGCAAGTGTATTTATGACAACCATTTTACTTCTATTTTCTATGTAACTTATGTTTTGTTGTTGTAACTTATTTCTGCCTTTATGATTTTCTTTTGCATTAAGATTTTCTAATGTGGCATTTTAATGTCTTTAATAATTTTTCACTATATTTTTAAAATTATTTTTTTAGTAGTTGCTCTAGGGCTTACCATAAACATCTTATCAAAATCAGCTTTAAATTTATACTAACCTTTATATAAATAAATAAATAAATAAATAAATTTATACTAACTTAATTCCAGTGAGATATAAAAATGTTAACTCATATAAAAAAGATACTTTTTCCTGTCCCTCCATTTAAAATCAATATTGTTACAAATCCATCAATACATTGTTGTAATTATGACTTTATATAATTTTATGCCTTTTAGAGAAACTAAAAGAAGAAAGAAGATCAAGTATATATTTATACTTTTTGTTATATTTGTTATATTAACCTCCCTATTTCTGGCTCTCCTCATTTGTTCCTATGGATTCTAGTTAACATCTGAAGAAATTTCCTTAGATCAATACAGCTTTGCTCCCACCCACATCTTCTGGTGTTATTGGCAAATATATTTCTATACGCCCAACAATGTATTATATACACATTGTTTTATAAGATTGCTTTTTAAATCAGTCAAGAGTAAAAATGAGAAAAAATATGCAATTACACTGTCTTTTATAATTACAAGATTACCTTTATAACAGTGCTCTTTGTTTTTCATGTGGATTGAATCTACCATCCGAGATCACTTACTTTCAGGCTGAAGAATTTCCTTTAGCATTTCTTGTAAGGCAGGTCGGCTACCAATAAATTCTTTCACTTTCTATTTATCATGAATTGTTTCTATTTTACCTTCATTTTTGAAAGAGAGCTTTCCTGGATATAGGATTCTTGACTGAACTTTTTTTTTTTTTTTGGAGTTTTTGTTTTTATGGGACACACTTTCAATATGATTATCTCACTGACTTCTAGCCTCCAAAGTTTTTGATAAGACAACAGCTGTAATCTTACTGGTATTCCCTTATAAGTGTCATTTTTCTCTTGCTGCTTTCAAGATTTTCTCCTTGCCTTTGGCTCTCAGCATTTTTACTATGGTATGTCTGTTTGGGATCTCTTTGTGTTTATACTACTTGGAGTTGTTGAGCTTTCTGGATGTGTAGATTACTTTTCAATACATCTGGGGGGCTTCAGCCATTAAGTCTTCAAGTATTTTTCTGCTCTTTTCTTTCCTCTACTTCGGTATTCCCATCACACATGACATTGCTGTGTGTTATCCCACATTTCTCTGAGGGTCCATTCATTTTTCTTCATTCCTTTTCTCTCTGCTCTTCAGATTGCATAATCTCTATCAATCTATCTTCAAGTTTGCTAGTTCTTTCTTCTGTTCATTCACATCTACTCTCTAACCCCTCTAGTAAATTTTTCTAGTGATTTTTTTCATTTCAGCTTTTGTACTTTTGTACTTTTCAACTCCAGAATTTCCATTGTTTACCATTTCTCTTTATTGATACTTTATTTGATGTGAAATTGTCATCATACCTTCCTTTAATTCTTTAATAATAGTTTCACTTTGTTCTTTGAACATATTTATAATGTGTATTTTGAAGGCTTTGTCTGTTAATATGTCCATATAATCTCTCTCATGGGCAGTTTGTTTACTTTATTCACAGTATATGAATCATGTTTTCCTGCCTCTTTGTATGTCTTGTAATTTCTCATTGGAAACTGGACATTTTAGGTAATATATTGTAGAAACTAGGTGCTTCTCCACCACCACCACTCCCTGCCCTGGGCCCTTTTATTGTTATTTTCATGTTTGTTTAGTGATTGGCTGAATTATTTTAGTGAAGTCCATTTCACCCCTGCAGCAGAACTCTGATGTTGCCCCTCAAGGAGGGGCAGCTTTGCATTATGTATGCCCACAGCCTCTCTGGTTTGACATTGGTTTTGGCAGGTCTTTGACTATCTTTTCTCTGAAAACACCCAGCTGTTTTCAACAATGCCCTGGTGCCTAAATTGCTCTATAGACTACTCCATTTGTGGATCTCTTTGAAAGCTCCAGTCAGATTCAGGCTCCTTTGAAGGAGTAATTCCCAAAGCCGGTGTTTAAGGTTTGTTCTGACACCTGCAGGCTTCTACAAACCATCTCTTCCCCAGGTTCTCTGCTTCTCCTCCCAGGCAAAATCTCTGAGTGTAAGCTCTGGATGTAGGGGTGGAGACAATGACACACTTCTTTCTAAGTGGCACTTCCACGTTAAGAGCTGAGTACTCACTGGGGGACAAAGAGAGGAGATGGTGGACAGTCGCCTCCAATCTTCTTGAGTTACCTCATCCAGAATAAAGCTATACACCTTACAGGTCAGAGCAAATGTGATCAGGACCACCCCTCCTCCCCCCCCCGTAATTCTCAGCAGTGCCACACCCAAGACAGAGACTTTATCCCATGAATGAGCAGAGGAAGGGGGCCTCATTTCTTGGCCACACTCACTCAGAATTTAGCCTCAGCAACAGGTAGCTGAGGAAGAATGAAAAATCCTGCCCTTGCCTTTAGACAACCCTATGACTGGAAGCTGTGGGAAGAGGGAGCCCAGTGTTTTGGGTTGCACCAGTCTAAGTGGAATTTCTATCTTGATGAGTTGGGATGGGGGTTGAGGGCAGTGGGTCTCAGTTCAGATACCATAGAGTCTCACTCTTATCAAAATATATATTTTCTTGAATAAACATTTCTTCATTTACTGTATATCCTTAGGACCATTTCCAGAGATATTAAGTGTTTTTTTTTTCTTTTTTTCATCAGTTTTGCTGGGGATTGGGTCCACTGAATTCCTCACGCAGCTAAGTCAGAAGCTCCTCTGGTCTACTGATTAACAAGAGTGGCAAGGTAGCAATTCAATGCGGAAGGAAACTGGAGTCTTTTTCAAAAAAATGGTGCTGGACAATGGATATGGAAAAAAAATTAAACTCAACCTTCCTCATACAATATACAAAATAATTTGAAATGAATCATATCTCAAAATGTAAAACTATAAAGCCCTAGAGTAAAACATAGGAGAAACTCCTTGTGACTGTGACTTTGGAAAAGCAAAGTTTCTTAACTAGAATATAAAAAGCATGAATCATACACAAAAAATGTAAAATTGGACTTCATCAAAATTTATTAAAGCTTGTCCTTCAAAAGACACTGTTAGACAAATGGAAAGGCAAGCCAAAGACTGTGAAAATAACTTTGCAAACCATAAATCTGATAAGGGACTTGTTTTCAAAATATATAAACAACTTCAAATCAATATTAAGAACATAAACAATTTAAAAATGGGCAAAAGTTTGAACAGATACTTCACCAAAGAAGATACGTGAATGGCAAATAAGCAAATGAAATGATGCTCAATATTATTAGTCTCCAGAGAAATGCAAACTAAAACCACAATAAGAGACCACTATATACTATTAGAATGGCAAAAATTAGAAAGATTGATGGTAACTATTCATGGCACAGGGGAGGAGCAACTGGAATATTTATACATTACTGGTAGGAAGGTAACAAGGCACAGCCATTTTGTAAAGTTCTTTAAATGTTAAATGTATTTGTAAAATACAGTGCAATAATCCCACACTTACAGGTTTACCACTCCTACAAGAGAAATAAAAACACGAAGACTTGCATGCAAATGTTCACAGCTTTATTCATTATAGCCATTATAGCCAAATGTCCATCAACAGGTGAATGAATAAACATATTATGGTATATCTATACAATTATATTTATATGAAATTCTAGAACAAACAAAATTATAGTGATAGGAAGCAAACTGGTGGCCACCCAGGGGTGAGACTGTTGGGTAAAAATTGAGTGCAAAGGGAGATGAGGGATCTTTTGGGGGATGATGGAAATATTCTATATCATTATTGTAGTTCTAGTTACATTATTAGATATCTGTCAAACTCATCTAACTATACCCTTAAAGTCGGTGAATTTTACTGCATGCAAATTATATCACATTATTTTTTTTAAAGAGCAACAGTAGGAAAATATTAAATAGCTTAATAGTAGGACAAGATCAGAGATTGAGACACTCAGTCCTCATATATTAAATAAACTGACATACTGACTATCAAAGATTCTCAAAATATGTTTGCAGATATCAAGTGAAATTTTCTTGTTAGTAATTTTCTTTCACTTATAAAACCAACATTTTCCTTAAACCAAATTTGTGAAAATCAGGTTTAAAAATGATCATATATTAAAAAAATACTAGTAATCATATATTGTCAAATCACTATATGGTACACCTAAAACTAATGTAAAATTGTATGTCAACTATACTTCAAATAAAACATGATAATAAAATTATATTAAATTAAAGAATAATATTTCAGCTGGGTGTTATTTTTTCTTGCTAATTAAAAAAAAGTATTGAGATGTCATAGTTAAGCTGGGGTTTTACTGAGCAGATATTCATTCCTCTCTTCTTTACAGAGTATACTTCCCACCCCCATTCCTTCATCTTTGGCCATATGACTTGGTTTGGCCACTGGAATATAAGCATGCAGGATATTCAGAGAGTTTTATATAAGCTTGCAGAGTTTGGCTTGCTCTTGAACTCATACATCACATATGAATACAACCAAAGTACACTATGCCCCTTTAAACTGGACTTCACAATGAGGCATAAGGAACAAACCTAAACTTGCCTCAAAGCCTAGAAAAAACCATAGCCTAAAGCAGAGCCACTTATGAGTAAGAAAATTAAAAGTGTGCCTTGGTATGATAATGAATTTGGCAGAAGTTTGTTACACAATATTACTGCGGCAATAGTAGACTAACGCAATAGCTAACATTTGTGGAAAATTTACTGTGTTCTAAGTACCGAGCTAAACACTTCACATGTACTATCCATTTAATCATCACAATGACTGTGTAAGAGAGAATATTTTTAATTGTCTTTTTTTAACACATGCTAAAACGGTAGCACAAAGAAGAAAATTGCATTATCCAAATCTCAGAGCTCGTAAGCGACCAAGCAGGATAGGATTTAAACCCAGGATGTTATAACTCTAGTACTCATTCTCTTATTCACTGTGCTCCATTAGTTAGATGGGAATATTTAATCAGTGCCCAAAATGTAGCAGCAGAGTGAGGGTTATCAGTAATTTGAAAATTTTACTCATTTTCCATATGTAAGAAAACAGCTTACTATCAGACTACAATGAATGCATGGATTATCAAGACCCAGTTGGTTTCAAAAACTCTATCCTTCCCCTTAATGGTTAATAATACTCTTCAATTCCCACATACTCTTTCCTTCTCCTCTGCCTGACCTGCCAATCTTTTCTATAGTGGTGTCTGAACCACCATCTGTTTACTCTAGCCTGGCTCCTCGGTTGTCTGTGGCTGCAAAAACTGCCTCAACTTCTTCACAGTGTTATTCAGAATGCCGATGGGGCCTTCCATATTGCTTTGCACATATGGTACTTATTCATGTCCACTCCCTTTTTCATGCCCCACAATACCTTCCTAACTTTAATCACTAATATAAGCCCTAACTTCGGTATCACCCCTCACTTGCAGAGGACCTGCTTCCAATTTCACAAAGAATCTTTCATTAGGCATTAAATTTATTAACTTTTTTCCTCTCAGCCTTAAACCCATCTTCACCCCTCATTACCCCTCACTCTCATGTTTCAGATGACTAATCCCATCCCCATATTATTGTTTCTCTTTCTTCCTACCTCTACTTTGTTGTATCCATTTAACATCTCTTTTTCTATTGGGAAACCAAAGAACTCATTCCTCCCACATCTTGAACCAACCTTCCCATAAACCTGATTCCCTCATGAACTACCAACACATATCTCTCCTTGCTTTCACTATCAAACTTCTTGACAAAGCAGTCAGTATCAGCTACCTTCACTTTTTCACCTTTAATGCATTCTTTAATGAAAACACTATAACTTGGCTTCCCCTTCTATAAACTTTACCAAAATTCTCTCAAAAGACACTTTTTATCAAAAGATAGTTTCCAAACTGGCCAAGTCAATGGTATCCTCTCAGTTATCATCCTAATCAAGGTACTCTTCAGTTTTACATGTAAAACTTGGTTCCTCTAACAACACCCTTTACTATTTTCCCCCTTTCTGTAGAACCCCTTTCATTTTCTCAAGTGTTTTTTCTTCTCTTCTAGTTCTACCAATTCAATTACCCTGGACAATCTCATCCCTTCAATCTACCTCACTGCCTCCAATTAATAGTTATTGACCAATAACTTCCATAATCTACAAACCCCAACTTCTAACTTAAACTGAAGTCCCATAGACATTCTAGTGCTCTCAATAATTATAACTCATTTATTGAAAAACTGCTACACGCCAGCGATTGTACTAGGTGCATATCAGAATACATACCCATTAATACATGTGTTCTCATTTAAGCATCTCAACAATATAATAAAGACAATCATTTACTTTCAGAATGAACAGAGACATGGAATTTACTTAATTTGCCCAATGTCATATAGTTAGAAGGTACTGAAGCTGGGATTTAAGATATCACATACTAATTCCCTGTGTCTTCCACGCTATAAGGGTCTCAGATATTAAGTTCTCTGGGGGGTCTAAGGCCACCACTTCCTTGTCTTCAGGCAAAGGAAAGGGACTATTTCCCTCATCCAATCTGAAGAGGGTATTTACATACTCTAGTATCTCTTTCCAAAATTTCTCCCCCAGTCTCCTGGACTTTTTATACCCTTCATGTGATTTAGGGAGGTAAATGCTGTCTAACCAATTACACACTAACTTCTTTATAATTCTAAATCATTGTGGACTTCAACCTCACTATGAAGTATAGCATCTATTATCTTGGAGTTCCCAAAGAAACTTACATTTTAATATCTAACACTTTATTACTGTGGGTAATGTTTTCATTTGTTTTTGTTTTTGGCCCCAAAAAGCAAAAACAAAACAAAAGGCACTTATTACACAAAGGTAAAATTAAAATTCTCCAAAATCCTTTTAACTTTAAATACCATCTGAAGTTAGACTGGATGATTCAGATCCTGATCCACAACTACTAGTTGTGTGGGTTTTGGAAGTAATATAAGCATTTTAAGCTTCAGTTTTCTAATCTCTCAGTGAGATTAGAGATTAGATATGAGAATAATGATAGGTTTTCATAGGGTTATTGTAAGGATTAAATGCGATGATTATATAAAAACTAAAAATACTTATAGTGGCCCTCAAAGCCCTAGAAGGACTGCCTCTTCCACATCTCTTTGACCTTGTCCTCTCTCACTACTGTCTCCCTCATCAAGCCAGGCCCTGTTTTATTTCAAGATGTATGCTGTTGCTTTTCCTTCTACCTGAAATATTCATCCCTCGGATAGCTGACCAACTGCTCCATCTCCTTCAGGTGTTTGTTCAGATATTACCTTCTCAGTGTGACCTTCTCTGGTCATCCAGTTTAACTTAAACCCCTCATTCTACCTCAACCCCTTCTATACTTTATTTTTCCCCATAGTACTTACCATCTTCTCATACTATTTTCACATTTTCCTTATTTTCTCTCTTCTCCCATGTAACTGTAAGTTCCATGAAGAACATTATCCATAAATATTGGCTGTTATTTTTTTTTAAAGATTTTATTTATTTATTTGACAGAGAGAGACAGCACAAGTAGGTAGAGCGGCAGGCAGAGGGAGAGAGAGAAGCAGGTTCCCTGCTGAGCAGAAAGCCCGATGCCGGTTCGAGCTCAGGACCCTGGAATCATGACCTGAGCCAAAGGCAGACGCTTAACTGACTTAGCCACCCAGGTGCCCTGGCTGTTATTATAATACTAAACTGTAGCACCTCTGTGAAATAGTCCAGGAATCAGGTCCAGGAGCAGTACTGTTCCTGGCTTGCACATAGCACACCAGACAAAAGGGTGTGTCAGGCAAGCAAATCACTAGGTAATAAGAAAGCACACTATAATTCACAAGAAGAGGATCAATGTGAGGTAAGATAAATATAACCCCATAAAGTCAAGTTAATTCAAGAAATAGGAGAAAACATTTGAACACATAATGTGTTCTAAGCCAGATTAAAGAGAAAACCTTTTTAGTGAAACAAACATAAGCAATAATGAATGGGAAGAAAGAAAGACTGAATTTTGACAAAAGGATGATTATCACATACGAATCACAGGTAAAGAACAAAAATCAGACTTCTGCCAAAGAAAACCAAATAAGTGAAGTATAATACTGTTTTAAAATCAGTAAGACTTAGCAAAGTGATTATATATGGGAAAAGGGAAAATACAGACTTACTGTAAGATTTCTAGCTTGTACAACTGTGTACATTGTGATAACACTATCCGAATTAGAGATAAGTGAGGAAAAGCAGGACAGATTGAGTTAAGTTTTAGAAATGCTGAACTCTCGGGCGCCTGGGTGGCTCAGTTGGTTAAGCGACTGCCTTCAGCTCAGGTCATGATCCCAGGGTCCTGGGATCGAGTCCCGCATCGGGCTCCCTGCTCTGCGGGGAGCCTGCTTCTCCCTCTCCCACTCCCCCTGCTTGTGTTCCCTCTCTCGCTGTGTCTCTCTCTGTCAAATAAATAAATAAAATCTTTAAAAAAAAAAAAAAAAAAAGGAAATGCTGAACTCTGGATGCCTGAAAACCATTCAGGTAAGCATGTCCAGGATGAACTTGGAAGTACAAGTGGAGCTCAAGAGAAGGCTATGGCTGATGAGTAGCACTGGGGGTCTCTGCTATGTAAGTGATAATCTAAGTCATGAGCATAGAGGGATTAGTAAGTCTTAGATCACATCTAAGTTTAGAGGATAATTCAAGAAAGTAGTAGTTCGATAAAAGAGAAAAAACTGCGGTGATACAGATAACAAGGGAGCAAATGTTTCCAAAGAAAATACCTTCAAAAATGAACAAGAATAAAACTTAGTACAGTTAGATAAGAGCTAGAGAGGTCCTACTTTCTATATTTCCCTATATTTATCCTCTGTTACAGGAAAACCACTGATCATTATCCAGATACAACTTGTTCTTTTTCTCTGGTCATTCCCCTAAATGGACCACCCTGACCCATCTCTCTCAATATTCTCCAGTTATTTATGTCCATTCTTCAAGACCCAGTTCAAATACTTTCCTCCAATAACCATACTTCTTGGCTCCAACTTTTCTAGGGGGCAATTTTGTTCCATGTAGATGGAAAGAGTGTCTTGGGGATGATGTATCCTCAACTCTCAAACCTCAATCTCAATATAGACACATGTACTGAGAGAAGGGAGAATAAACAGCAACTAAAGGTAACAATAAATAGTGTATCTAAATTTTCCTTAAAGTTTAGAGAGAATCATGAAAATATTACAGAACATTTAAACATGAGTGGTCTAGACATGCTTTGTTAACATACTGTAGAATACAGTAGGAGCTACAGATACAAGGCTGGGCATGTGTAGCTACTGAGTTAGCATGAGCACATGGATGCATATGCAAAAGCTGAAGAGCTGAGCATATATCATGTGCCACCAGCACCATCTTTTCACCATGCTGATTCAGGCAGTACCTAATGCTGCCTTAATACAATTTCTTCTTCTTTCTTATTTAAACTAATTTTTCTTTAAAGATTATGAATTTTTAAAACTATATGCAAGGAAATGTGTTCCTTTGCCAGAGGGAGCCACTATTGAAAGTTTTTATATATAAATATTTACAGAGGGGCACCTGGGTGGCTCAGTCGTTAAGCGTCTGCCTTCAGCTCAGGTCATGATCCCAGAGTCCTGGGATCGAGCCCCACATCGGGCTCCCTGCTCAGCGGGGAGCCTGCTTCTCCCTCTCCCACTCCCCTTGCTTGTGTTCCCTCTCTCGCTGTCTGTCAAATAAATAAATAAAATCTTAAAAAAAAAATTACAGAAATAGTCAATGAACCATTAAATGCCCCAGTCTCTCTTAAAACCTGATGATCTCCCAAAAACTAAAGCTACGTGGAAATAGATTCTGGAACTAACAAATATGGCCACAAAATATTTACTTGAATATATGTCATTACTTGTGCTGAGAATTCAAGTTCTCAGAAACTATATCTTACATATGTTTGCCTTCCCAGAGTGTCTAACATGTACTCATATCTTTGCAGAGAAAAGTGTTTAATGAGGTAATAAAGTCACAAAAGTGATGAATTTCTTAAGCTTTTATCTCAAAGTTAGAGAAACCAGAAATTAAATGGCAAGTAAAAAACAAAATATTTTTGAAATCTATTTACTTTTGAACCTATTCTTTATTTATATTCTATTTGAAAAAGTAACTGATCAAGTTGAAGTTTTAAATATTGAACAAACTGTGTATTTTCTAAACAGACACTTGAGCACATTTAAAAATCAATTGTTAAATATCAGAAAGCCAAGACTCTACCAACTGTGATGAGAATTTTTTTTTTATGTCATGAGAATTTATATGCATTTTATTACAGATTTGATAATTGAGAAGACAAACCATAGATTTTCATGTGGGTTTAGGGGGAAAAAAGTGTCAAAACAGGCTGAGTACATTAAGAACTACATTTTATAATTCAACTTAGGGAACAATAGGACAAGGTCTATGGTATGAAGGGCACATAATAGAAAAAAAAAATCTAAGCATGTTGCTGTTTACTAAATTAGTAAAAAGCGAACCAGGAAAATATATATTAAAATGCACACTAGTGTTTAAGTTCTTATTCTCTGAATTTTTTTTCAACTATGGATATTAGAAGCTATTTTCGAGCATATCTTCATATTCCTGTACTTTTCCAGGCAATGGCTATCAATGTCTTCCTTTCTTTAAACTGGCTAGGAAGCCACATGACACTATTATCAGCTTCTGCTAAGTGCTTCCCTACTGTATAACCTAGCTGGCAGAAACTCTGCCTTAATTATTCATATAGTGTCTGATTTAAGTAACCTCTCTAAGCAGGTACTTAATTATATTAAGTAATGATTATCAGAGTCTCTCTACAAAATGGATTTCTATTATTGTAAGCCTACAGATATGGGAAAAGACTTTGGTCCCAAGTACAAAAAAAGATAAAGGTTCACTAAAAAGATAGATTAGAGAAAAATATCTCCAAGTGCCTATGGATACTGTTCCATTAGCTGTAACATATATGCAATTTGCCATTATCCCAATTTAGGTGCTCACTCTTTTTAAAGTGATTTCTAAGGATAATATCTATCTTCATTATGAATAAAATATGTAGGTCTACTTCTAAAACATCTTTTTTGTAAAGAAAGTGATCTTTTCTCTCAGCAAACAATTCAAAAAATAACTTTAACCGTCTATGGAATGGAGTGGAAAAGAGGCCTAATAAAGTAATCTTATTCCAGTAGAAATGGCAATCTGTATTTGGCTGCATCTGCTGAATAATTGTGAAGTTTCTTGTGACTTTATTCTGTAATTTTCTACCCAGTGAGACTCTTGACAGCCGGTGAACTATTTGTCACCAACTATAAAAATGATTAAAGTAATAACACCACAAAAACTAAACTGATATCTAACAGATGTATTTCATGGACAATTCCCAGAATGACAGTCATTAGTAAATAGTATTAATTTCAACTAATTAATTAGTTAATTTCTCCTTACTGAACTCTGTCTTAGAGAGGTCTGAAGCTGCAATACATCCTTATATAATGGGTCTTGTTAAAACCTCATACATCTTGACAACTTTCCTAGCTTCAACTGTGTTGATTCTGAATAGTATTTCATTAACAGTCCTAATGAGAAAAATGGTAATACTGGAAAAATTCTAAAATGTCTGGAAAATAAAATAAGAGACATTGGGAATGATAAAGGAGGGAGAAGGGGGAGGAAGTTTCAAATGGATAAATGTTTACTTAAAAAAATTCCTATGAATTGGTTAATTTCTCCTTTTTGAGAGCCAATCATTTGATACCCTCAATGGAATATTGCTCAACATGTACTAATAGTTCAGAATTTGATATAAGGTAAAATCCCAGGGCTTGATCAATAGAAGTTCCTGACTTAAAATATAATAAGATCATCATTAAAAGTTTCACTTACAACTGTGAACCCAAGAAAGAACACAAAATGAAGCATTCTTCACACTGCCCTCCTGAAATCCCTATGCTCTCTTCTCCCCCTCTACATTTTGACTCACTTCTTAAAGGAATCTTGAAATCAACAAATACAACACTACAGCTACTGATGTTCGTTTTTTACTCTGCTTAGTTCCTCTTTCTTCACTTCTATAATTAAAGCTATAGAACTGTCTTAACATTCCAAGTAGATGCTCTATCCTTGAAGGATTAGAAACTCCCAAATAGAAAACAAAAAAGATTATAAATAAAACAAGTTAAGAAGATGCTTTAAAAGCCATCTCTGAGAACCCAAAAAGCCCTCTTAAAGAAAAGACACAATTGTTTACGAAGGGGGTCTTTGCAGAGTCAGGATTTTCAAAGACTTAAACATTTTTTTAAATCCTTCAAAGTATTAATAACTATTCTAGGGCGCCTGGGTGGCTCAGTCGTTAAGCGTCTGCCTTCAGCTCAGGTCATGATCCCGGGGTCCTGGGATCAAGCCCCGCATCGGGCTCCCCTCTCAGCGGGAAGCCTGCTTCTCCCTCTCCCATTCCCCCTGCTTGTATTCCTGCTCTTGCTGTCTCTCTCTCTGTCAAATAAATAAATAAAATCTTTAAAAAAAAAAAAACTATTCTAATATCTAATTAAATAAATAAAGAGAACAATAAGAAAATGTTAGATAAATGATCACTGCAATTGTGTATGAATACAAATGCCCGGAGACACAGGGCTTATCACAAAATAAAAACAAAAAAAAAGCAGTGTTAGAGTGATGGAATTTGTGTTTCCTTTATTTTCTATATTTCCTTTAATATTGTTAAAGAGTCCTTAACATGGCACCCTCTATGACTATATAACATTTACGTCTGATAACTTGAGATTTTCTGAAGAAAAATAGAGCAAAACTATTCATTTCCTTGGATATATGCACTTTACTTTTAGAATTATAAAGAAAACTATAAAAAACTAAGGTCAGTGGAGTACCTGGGTAGCACAGTCAGTTGAGCATCCAACTCTTGGTTTTGTTCGCTCAGGTCGTGATCTCAAGGGTGATGAGATTGAGTCCCACATCGGGCTCTGTGCTCAGCGTGTAGTCTGCTTGGGTTTCTCTTTCCCTTTCCCTCTGCTTCCTGCCCCATGTTCCCTGTCTCTCTCTCTCTCTCTCAAATGGATAAATCTTAAAAACACACACACACACACACACACACACAACTAAGGTCAGTAGTCTTCTGAGCTGCAAAAGATAGTGATCCCTGACTCCTCTCTTCCCCCTTTCTCCTACATCCTATAGCCACCAGGGAAATAAAGTCATTTCTTTCTTTCTTGACAACTCTCCACTCTCACCTAGACCCTCTTTCCCAGAGAAATGCAATTGTTACTTAATTGGTTTCTATGCAAACTATATCTCCCTCTCCCTCTCCTCAAATTATTTCATACTTAAACTTCTTCAAAAATTTTTACTGGCTCCCCACTATTTTAAAAATATCTTTCACACTACTTATCCATGTATTCAAAGTTCTCATCAGATCCCTGTCTCTATAACCCTCTCTATCCATCAGCCATCCAATTCAGTCATATTACTGCAAACATAGTATGCAGTCCCACTTATATGATGTTGCTCACAAAGTTCCATTGGCCCAGAATGAATGCTCTCTCCTCTTTACATTTAACTTAGCCCTGCCTTTCAAGACTGCATTGCTATCTCAAGTCTGTGTAAAATTTTCTAGCAATCCTTGCCAAGAAACAATGTCTAAACTCCTAAACAATCCATCAAAAAGAAACATGGGCACACTAGGAGTCTCAAAGTAAAGAATAATGATATATAAATGCACATTTCTTTTTCCTTCTATATTCAAAGCACTTTTGCCACCATGTGTTCATTTTCTATTCTTAGAGGTAGAAACTTAATTCTATTTCCTCTATAGCCCTTAAAGGTTGATAATGCATTTCTTATTATTGTGACTTGCTACCTTACATCTTACTAGAGAAAGCATCATGGTATTAAAGTTTCAATGTCCATATGGACTAGATAACTTCATTTTATTTGGGTGCCATCAACTGCAACCCTGAAATCTTACTATGAATACCAAGGGTAATGTGTGTGACCAGATGAAAGTAAAAGCAGCCTGAAGTGAATGCTTCATTGATTTGATTTCCTTTAATTGGATTTGAAATTGAATATTTTACTATTAGTTACTTTAAATATTAATATTTATAATAACATGCTCTGTTTTGACCATGTGCAAAATACAAGCCCATTTTCAAGTCTGCTGGTTACAGCTCAAAAAGAACCACTGATATGTAACTGAACATTTCTGTTCAAGGAAGGATGATCTTATCACCCAAATTCTGATGTGGGCACATAATCCAGACCTGACTAATCCATGATCCATCTCTTTGAACACTGAGATTGAGTCAGGGTCAAAATGTGACCAAAGTTAGAAATTTTTGCTGAAACTTGGGGAAAGAAGACTTTCTTTCTGGCTGGGGTTTTGAGCAAAAAACTTAAAAAATAGATGGGTGGGCTACTTGCATTCTTTGCCACTCTGTGGGGAAAGCTTGCTTGAGAATGTGTGGTACAGAGTATAGAGTACACTCTATAAAATAGGGGAAAACCGATCTGAGCGATGGAAAGGGACAAATAACAGATTACAATGTTGGAGTACTTGCATCCAGCCAACATAAAAGCCTGATTTTTCATTTATATGTGCTAATACATTCCTTTTTTGCTTAAGTCAATTTGAATTGGTTTTAAAGAGATACATGGAAAATTCAGAAATAAAATATTGTGGAAATTTAAAAAATTTTGTCCTCCTATTTCCAACAGTGACCTATTATAATCTATATATGGGTGTCACCTTGTTGGGAAAGGTAATCTCATGTGCACAGTCTTGCCCCATTCAGTCATGTAAGAATGGTCCCTCTGGAACACTGCCCAGCTATGGACTTATGTGGGAATAGCTTTCCCTGTTTCAGGCTCAGAGAGTGTTCCTTTGTTCTACCAAATCTGTGTATCAGTGGCCCTCCGGCACACCCCCAGCTTTCAGTATTTCGAACTCAACAGAGGAGGGGTCAAGGTTCTACTGCACAAGAGGGGTGTGTGCAGGCCATGTGCTCTGCCTTGGCTGCCAGGAGAGGGACGTGCTGGCCATCGGGGGCTGACATACTACTGGAGCTGATCGTGCTCTCTCTCTTCTCTATGTAAGTAAAAGTGTTGTTCTACCCAGCACTTAACTACAATGTGTTTTCCTTGGCAACTCCAATATCAAGATGCAATGGGCAGAAGTGTTTGATTTCTATCCCTGATGGCTGGCATAGTGATGATCTCTGCTATCCTCCATGTAGTTGGGAGTCCTCCCCTAGCACTGGGAATGGGTACACAGTCTTCTGCTTGACACTTATCTTCAATGGAAGCAGACAAAACTTTACCTTGAACCTAAAGTGTGAGCACAGGACCATTTCAAAGTAATGCAATCTAATCCTCCTTAAGGAAGTCAATATAAACAAAATGAGGTCCAAGGCTGTATTTGTGACCATCAGAAGCTAGTGTTGCAGAAATTGTCTCTCAGTATTTAAAGACCTTGACAGCAAGATGGATGAAAAATACTACTTTGGGAGTATCAAGAGTAATAGGAATTCTAAAGCCAATCAAATGAAAGCAAATACAGTTCACCACAAGGAAAGAACCCAAAAATAGCAGATCAGGGTATGCTATCACATACACAAATGTATAATCCAACTTTTAACTATGATTGTTTAATTATTGACTTGTCTACCAGACCAAATATCATTAACATTCTATTTCATGGTGGGATTTCTTAATGTCAAAAAGAAACAAGTCATTTTCATTAATTTTTTGGAAAATAAGATCTCAGATTCTTTCTCAAACACATTAAAATTGCTGATTTTATTTATTCAAATGTGTAAATTAATGAATGAAGCACATATTTACAACTTGATATGTAAGTAAATGCATCAAAAATTATGTATACATGTTCATAATAATCACTCTAAAATAAGTAAAGGACTTATTATCTATATAATAAGCCAATGCTGAGAAATAACTATAATTTTCTTTTGGAAGAAATTAGAACTTGAAATTGTCTTGCTATAAAGACCTAATTTTTATTATATAAAAGATACTCCACAATTTTAACTGGGGTGACTTTAATAAATAAATGCATGCTTAAATGTGGGACTACCTATAACTATATGAAAAGTTTCTATGAATGAGAACTATAAAAATCAGTATGCATATGGAGAAAAATTATTTAAATTATAAAAAACATTATGGAGCCAATTCTGGTTAAGTGATTATCGACCTATTTTCTCTACTTCTTGGGCACATAGCTAGACTATATTTCTTAGCTTCCTTTGCAGATTGGAATGGCCATGTGACTATATGACTGAATACTAGTTAATGGAATATAAAAAGTGATTGGTGTTTGCAGACCCATCCCCTAAAACTTCCTACCTGTATCCCCTATCTTGTTTACACTTTGCCATCATTTACAGATGTGTCAGGTGACCTTAGAAGCCTGTGATCAAGATGGCAGAGCCACTAGATAGATGGAGTCTTGGTTCCTCAATTTCTACATGGAGGAGAGCAACCTCCTGATCAGGAACACTTATTATGGACTTTAAATTAGTGAGAAGTGGGGCGCCTAGGTGGCTCAGTCATTAAGCGTCTGCCTTCGGCTCAGGTCATGATCCCAGGGTTCTGGGATCGAGCCCCGCATCGGGCTCCCTGCTCGGCGGGAAGCCTGCTCCTCCCTCTCCCACTCCCCCTGCTTGTGTTCCCTCTCACTGTCTTTCTCTGTCAAATAAATAAATAAAATCTTAAAAAAAAAAAAAATTAGTGAGAATTAAACTTCCATTACATTTGAGCTATTATATGATTTGCCAATTTTCTTACTTTCTTAAACAGCTAGATTATCTTAACTCATATAGCTTATTATTATATCGTTAATATATGGCCATGAATATTCATGACTTATTTTGTTACTCTACTAATTAAAAATTTTTAATATCCCAAAATCTAAACCAAATACATTAACTTCAAACTGAGAAATATTTAATGTTCATAAGTAGTCTACATTTTATTTTTAAGGTTTTATTTATTTTAGAGGGGGGGGGGAGAGAGAGCACGAGCAGGGGGAGGGGCAGGGGGAGAGGGAAAGACAGAATCTTCAAGCAGACTCCCCACTGGGCATGGAGCCTAACGTGGGGTTTGATCCCAGGACCCTGAGATCATGACCTGAGCTGAAACCAGGAATTAGGCCACCTAACTGACTGAGCCACCCAGGCGCCCCATATGTAGTCTATATTTTAAGTAAAAATTTTTTAAGTTTTTTTTTTTTGCCTCATCCTAACAGATCCTAATCTTTCTTTAACATTTAATTAACAACACAATCCTTATTAATGGCTTTAGTGATCAACTGAATCTTTGGCCAAAAGATTTATGTTTTACCAGGATAATGTAATCTCCTTTACAAAATTAAAAAATAAAAATAAAAACCAGTCATCAGTTTTACCACATTCCTATAAAGCATCTCAAAAGTAACAAAATGTTTCAAGAAAACAGCCAGAAAATAATTTTAGAATAACTTTAAAAGAAGTAAAAATGGTCTCACCAGCATATCTCTCATTTGGTGAATGTGTAGTCATTCAGAAAAAAACAGATGAAAATAAAATGAAACCATTCCTAGACAAGATTTTGAAATAGTACTTTTTTGCAATTTTCAGTCAAGCATTTGTACTCTAACATTTATCCATCCATCCATCCATCCATCCATCCTTTTGTTCACTTATTCAATAAATATGTGTTAGTCTCCTTTTCTGGCAGGCACTGTATTAGAATCTGCTAAAATAAAGGTGAGAGATACATATAATGCCCTTGAGGAGTTCATAGTCTAGTATTTTCAAGAACAAGAAACCAACAAAATTTAAATTACTTACTAAAATTACAATCACAGGTAAGTACTATTTACAGATCACTGGAAGCACTGGAGAAGCCCTGAGTCCAGACCAAGGAGAGGTTTTAAGGATGGGCTAAGATTGGAAGGGGGTCACATCAGAGTCAAGGTTTGATGGATGGGAATTTAAAAATGGCAAAATTGGGTGTGGGGTGGAGGAGAGTGTGAGAACTTCAAGAATGTAAAGACAGGTGAAAAGAGTATGGAAAATTCACAGAAGTACTAGTTAGTGAGGAAAGTAATAAGAAATGAGAAGAAATAAGAAATGAGAAGTCAGTTCATGACATGTCCCCAGTTTCCTTATTTCATAACCAAATGATCACTGTCATTTTAATGTCACCTTTTAATATCCTTTTAATGTCCCTTCCACATTGTATTAACTTCTTTTTGTTTTTAATTTTAAATCCTAGTCAGATCTTGTGGCAAAAGAACAATTTCACTCAGCATCCAATTTCATAATCTACTTTATTTATTTATTTATTTTTAAAGATTTTATTTATTTATTTGACAGAGAGAGACACAGCGAGAGAGGGAACACAAGCAGGGGGACTAGGAGAGGGAGAAGCAGGCTTCCCACTGAAAGAGAGCCTGATGTGGGGCCGATCCCAGGACCTGAGCCGAAGGCAGACACTTAACGACTGAGCCACCCAGGCGCCCCCATAATCTACTTTAAAATGAAGACCAATTAGTTATTAAATTGTGTGACTGTACAGTATACAGATTATAAATTCATCTGAAGTTCAGTGGGGTTTTTTCATGTAAGATACTTATACTTTTCAATTCTGGAATTCCCATTTAATTTTTAATAGTTCCCATTTTTCTTCTGAGATTTTCCACCTGTTCAAACAAAAATTGCTCTGAGCTGGAATGTGAGGAGGTTACTATATAGAGAAAGACTTGAACTCTATCTCAGAAAAATAAAAGCATTTTTTTTTTTTAAAGATTTTATTTATTTATTCATGAGAGACAGAGAGAGAGACAGAGGCAGAGGGGGAAGCAGGCTCCCCGCGGAGCAGGGAGCCCGATGCGGGACTCGATCCCAGGACCCTGGGATCATGACCTGAGCCGAAGGCAGACGCTTAACCGACTGAGCCACCCAGGCGTCCAAAATAAAAGCATTTAAACAAACAGGTAAGATAGGAGAATGAAAGAGAATGAGCAAAGACATCAAGGAAGAAATGCCTATTATATGTTTAGGTAAATGACAAAAGAACAGGGTATATTGGTGGGAGGGGGAAAGACTAGAAAAAAAAATGTCATAAGGAGGGACAGGAACAAATGGGAAGATCTTGACATTCTTGAAATCCTAGAAGAGGAATTTGCCGCTATAGTAGTCAAAAGAAGTTTCTCAACTATTTTTTTTCCATCACAGAGGTCATGGAATGAAAACCTCATTTCAGGAAGGTTCAGTTGGCAGCGTGTTACACAGGCATGGGTCACAACACTTGTACACATTCTCACATGTTAGTCTCCTGACTTTAGGGCAGGGATTACTATGCTCACTTTATAGAAGTGGAAACTGAAACTCAGAGAAAGGAAGCAACTAACCAAGCATATAGCTAGAAAATGGAAACATCAAAATATAAATGCTGATCTGTACAACTCCAAAACATATGCTTTTTATGCTATACAGATGACCAGGTCAAGAAACTATATAATCCAAATGTAGAGGGTTGAGGGCCTATAGTATATTATCTGTCTACTATCTGTGTAGATACCATTTTAAGCTCTGGATAAAAGCAGTCAACAACAACAAAAATAAAAATAGCCTCTGCTCACAGTAAAGCCTACATTTTAACCAAGGAAGCCAAACAAATACAATAAGTAAAATGAATGGTATGTTAGATGATGACAGTGATATGGAGAAAAATAAAGTAGAAAAGGGGGATAGGAATTGTCAGGGTGGCTAATTTTGAATAGGATGATCAGGCAAGGCCACACTGAGAAGCTGATGTTTGATTAAAAACCTGAGAGAATAAGCCATAAAGATATCTGGAAAAGATCATTCCAGAAAGAAAGAACATGAAGGGCAAGAATCTTGAGGTAGGCGTGTGCCTGGTGTTTTCCAGGAACGGCAATGAACCATATGTGGCTAGAACAGCGTGAGTAGGGAACAGAGTGGTGAAAAAGAGGTGTGAGAGGTAGTGATGGGCTAAGGGTGGATATGGAGGACAGGTAGGGCCTTTAAAAAAAAAAAAAAAATTTATTTATTTATTTGACAGAGAGAGAGAGAGCACACAAGCAGGGGGAGCGGCAGGCAGAGGCAGAGGGAGAAGCAGGCTCCCCATGGAGCAGGGAGCCTGATGTGGGGCTCGATCCCAGGACCCTGGGATCATGACCTGAACCGAAGGCAGACCCTTAACCAACTGAGCCACCCAGGTACCCCTGGGTAGGGCCTTTTGAGCCAGTATAAAGACTATGTCTTTTCGTCAGGGCAAGATCAGAAATCACAGAAGCGTTCTGAGTAAAAAAGTGACATAATTTAACTTACATTTTAAAAGGATCTCTTTGGCAACTCTTTTAAAAATACAGTGTAGGGAGGAAGGGCTTCCATTGCCACCAGAGGACCATGTGAGGCTGCTGCTGCCATGGGACAGAGAGCCAGAGCTGCGTTTCCAGCAGGTTCCGCCACCCACCCTGGAGAGATCCTGGGGGCTTTGTAGCAATTTGGCACATGTTGAGATGCAGGCTTATTTCTGGGGAGAAATCCTGACCCAAATTGAGGGAACAGGAGTCTCATTCAGTTGAGACATGAATATACGAACTGCTGACTCTCAGGACCTTCTAGAAGAATGAGCTGTGGTCCCACTTTTCGAGTCCTGCTGGAACCAAAGCCCAAGGTGGTGAAGGCATTTATTGTCCTGACCCTGGAATTCCTCACCCATGACTGAGATCAGCTTGCTAAGGAGCTGCAGCAGGATGTAAAGTCAGTGACAACCCTGTATAAGTACCCAAGGAAGCTTGTCCATATTTTGCCTGACCATTTCCCTCTTGGCTCTGATGTTGCTGGAATTCTGTGGAAGCTTACCATTATTACTGCCTCCTTGGAAATTTGTGCATTTCTAATTTACCTCTGGAGAATTGCCCTTGCTATAGAGTCTTGAGAATATCCAGTTAATTTACAGCAATAACTAAGAAGATCCATTGGTTTAAAAAAGAAAACAGAGAACTTGATGAAGAAATAACCATTTGGGAGCAGAAGATCAATGAAGCAAAGAAAGGTCTTTAAGAAATTAAGAGAGAAAATAAGTTTCTCTCTGATGAAGCTCTTAAATTGAAGTCACAAGATGAATTCAAGGATCCAGGGCTGAGAGCCTTGAGGTCCAAGAAATGTGAACTGGAACAAAGTAAAAAGGTCCTGGAAGACCAGTGCAATGCATTGAGGATCTGTGAAAACAACCAAGGAAACAGAATTGAAACAGCTGAAGAAGAAAGCGGAGATCTTGGTGAATTCTATGAACAAAGAAAAGTAGCTGCAAAAGAGAAGCTGGAAATGACACACTATCAACTGGTGGCAAAGAAGAATCAGCTGTGAGCTTCAGAGGAAAATCTGAAAGTAGCTACAGAAGAAACACACAAGCACAAGCAACAAATTGAACAAATGCAAGAACAGCTGCAGGAGGCAGAGTTCACCTTCAAACACCAGATGCATGTTCATGAGAAGAATGCTCAAGACAACTGGATCAAGGCTTGGATTTGGGAGAGGGAGGTGGCAGAGGAGAGCAGGGAGAACACCTACTTGAAATACAGACTGGATGTAATGGAAGGAAAGACACTGCCTGAGGGATACATGAGGCAGGAACCCATGCGGGAAGACTTGAGATGCAGAACACTCCACAGAGAGATCCAGAATCTAGAGCAGTTCCCTGATTAAACAGCAGCACCATCCCTAAAAAGGACCCAGAGATGGCTAAGGTCAATATGGATGCATGGGGGCTTCCTCATTTCCAGGTCCTTCTTTATCACCATTCATGTCCACTCCCTTTTTCATACCCCACAATACCCATTCCTAGTACCTCCACCACGTGAGCTTAGGTCCCATTCAGAAGCCTATGGTGCTCAAGGGAACAACAGCGGCACTATGCCCAAGAAGGTCCCAGGAAAGGACCAGACCCCTGTGGACACAAGAGGACCTCCTTCTGCACCGGGTCCCCTGTGGACACCATATCCCCTAGGTCCCCTTCATTACCTTCCTGGGGCCCTGCGACACATCTTCCTCTGCCCACCCAGTGGCCTCTGTGTCCTCACCCTTCACCCACACCTACACCACAGCTTGAAATCTGAAGACCTCCCAGAGCAGAAACAACCAGGCTATAGAGTATATATTTAGAAAAGGTGTCTGATCTGCCTAATGGTCTGAATGCTTTCCCTGTCCATCCTGTTGCCTGTGCTTTGTCTCTCCTGATATCCCCTTAATAAATCTTTCACAGTTCTGGGGGAAAGAGGGAGAATACACTATAGGGAGGGGCAATGGTGGTAACAGGGATACCAACTGAATAATCCAGGCAAAGGATGGCAGTGGCTTAGACCAGAATGGCAGTAGTAGGGCTGGTAAGAAATGGCTGGATCCTAGACATATTTTGAAGGAAGAGTTAGTAGGATTACAAGACCAACTGCTTGTGGGGCATGAGAAAAGAGAGGAGTATGGGACCACTCCAAGGTTTTGGAGGACAGAGGTTGGATGGACAGAGTTGCTATTTACTGAAATGGGAAAAATGAGGGTCCAGGAGATCTGAGAGGGAAATGCAGAAGCTCAGTTTACCCATGTTAAGTTTGAGAAGGATATTAGACATGAGTGGAAATGTCAGACAATTAAGTACAAGAATTTGGAGTTCAGGAGAGCATCTAAGCTGTAGCTGTAAACATGGGATATGCTGGTCCATAGGAGGTATTTAAAGCTGTGAGACTGTTCAGCATGCTGGGCCAAAAGAGTCAGTACAGATAAAGAAGAGAAGTCCAGGGAATGAGCCCTATGGCACTTTAGTGTTAAGTGGTCAGAAATATAAGGAGGAACCAGCAAAGGAGACTGAAAGGGGGTAGCCAGCCAAGAAGGAAGAAAATCAGGAAAGTGTGGTGTCTAGGAAGTCAAGTGAACAAAGTATGCATGTGAAAGAGGAGAGCATGGTCAACGTGGGCAAATGCTCCTCAAAGATCAAGTAAGAAAAGGACTAAGAAATGTCTATTGGAATTCGCAATGAAGTCAGTAGAGACCTCAATAAGGCAGTTCTGGGACCTGGTGAAGGAGAAAGCCTGATTAAACTGGCTTTAAGAGAAAATGGAGGAGAGACATGGGAAAAAGAAAAAACATTCTTCCAGAATTTTAGTGTAAAAATGAATAAACAGTGTGGAGGTTCCTCAAAAAGTTGAAAATAGAGCTACCATACGACCCAGCAATTGCACTACTGGGTATTTACCCCAAAGATACAAATGTAGGGATCCGAAGGGGTACATGCACCCCAATGTTTATAGCAGCAATGTCCACAACAGCCAAACTATGGAAAGAGTCAAGATGTCCATCGACAGATGAATGGATAAAGAAGATGTGGTATATATATACAATGGAATATTATGCAGCCATCAAAAAAAAAACCCACAAAATCTTGCCATTTGCAATGACGTGGATGGAACTGGAGGGTATTATGCTAAGCGAAATACGTCAATCAGAGAAAGACATGTATCATATGACCTCACTGATATGAGGAATTCTTAATCTCAGGAAACAAACTGAGGGTTGCTGGAGTGGTGGGGGGTGGGAGGGATGGGGTGGCTGGGTGATAGACGTTGGGGAGGGTATGTGCTATGGCGAGTGCTGTGAATTGTGCAAGACTGCTGAATCACAGATCTGTACCTCTGAAACAAATAATGCAATATATGTTAAGAAAAAAAAAAAAAGAAGAAGATAGTAGGAGGGGAAGAATGAAGGGGGGGGAAGTCGGAGGGGGAGACGAACCATGAGAGACTATGGACTCTGAGAAACAAACTGAGGGTTCTAGAGGGGAGGGGGGTGGGAGGATGGGTTAGCCCGGTGATGGGTATTAAAGAGGGCACGTTTTGCATGGAGCACTGGGTGTTATATGCAAACAATTAATCATGGAACACTACATCAAAAACTAATGATGTAATGTATGGTGATTAACATAACATAATAATAAAAAAGAAATGAATAAAGAAATGAGGCAGTTCCTGGAATGTGAAGTGCGGTCCAGCAGGGATGATGAGAATAAACAAAGGGGAACTCTCTAGTAGACCAGGAGAATGAAAGAAACAGGAAAGAATCAAACATAATATGAAAGTATCTGTCCTGGAAGAATGAAAGATGGAAATGTGTACAGGCATAGATTTGGGTGGGAAGACGATTTATTTGTATTTTTACAGGTTTGGTTTGAAATAACAGTGGGCTGTTTGAGCAAAGAACTGGAAAGTAGTGAGAACTTTAAGGTAGAATTATAGATTTGGAAATAAATAGTATTTAGTTACTACCTGAACTCAAAGAGCAGTTCTCTGTGGAAGACAGTGCCTAAGAAAGAATAGAAAGAATAGAAAGCCAGGGTCTGTGAAAAGAAAGGAGATCAGCTAAGGAGAACACAAACCATTAGGAAAGTAGTTACCTGGTTGATACAAGAAGAACCAAGGAGAAGAGAATCAAATTTGGAAAGTCTGCCCTAATCACCCAAATCTGAGTCCAATATATTTCCCATGTGTTTAATTACTACCTTGTATTTTCCCTGTTACAACACGCATTACACTATCACATAATTGCCTATGTCCATTTCTATACCTGCTGCTAAGCCGAAGTTCAGTGATAGTAATGACACTATCAATCTTACTGACTGCTACACATATCTCAGAGCCCAGCACAGAACCTACCACACAGCAGATCCAGGATAAATAACCACTGATCATATTTTTAATGTATTATGCTATAAATATCATACAGACATCTGATATTAAAATAGAACTAGCAGTGAATTTAGAAGAGCCAGACTTTCCAACTTTTCTGCCATAATTATATCACTTCCCAGCTTAAAAATTTTTGATTAAAAAAAAAAATCAAACCATTTTCCATGACCTACAAGACCCTGTCTAATCTGGATTTCCAACTTCGTTCCATTTTATTCTCTACCCAGTTCACTATATTTCAGTCTACACCAGTGGCCTCTTTTCTGGTACTTAAACATACTAAGCTCTTTCCCGCCTCAGGAAACAGTATTTCCTTTTATTCCAAATTTTCTTTCCTTGGTATTTATGTGACTGCATCCTTCTCCTCTTTCAGATTACGGTTTATCTCTCCTCCGCCAACCACTATATGTAAACCACCACACCCCACTCCCAGTTATTCTCATTGCTAAGCATGAGTCAGAATATCTTGGTTAAGTAAATATGCCTCCAGGCTTATGAACAATCAAAGCATCTCTTAAAATTAGGTTATAGACAAGAAAAAAATATGAAGTATACCTTCACATATGTGATCTATGAATACAGAATTTTTATGCTTTGGACTCTGACATTACTATATCCAGAAAAAAAATCAGATTCTTCAGTGTTTATGGTTAGATTCTCAAAATCATAAAATGCCACTTGCTCCAAAGGATAAGATAAAATTAGAGAACTCATAAATCAAAGGGCAAAGACAAAAGTCCCTACTGATAATATTATGATCTCTTTCTCCTCCTCTTCCATTCTCCCTTCTTTTCTCCATCCTCCTCTTCACACACACATACACACACAGGCACACACACTTCTGTCCTGTATGGGGTGTTGGCTATATAGTCTATCAGAAAGGTGATAACACCAGTATAAAGATATTAATAAGTGTTATATACATGAAACACAATCCCTGAGAATATCATCTGACTGAGGCCTTATCTGGCACTTTGCTTAACTCTCATGAAGGACGCTACTGAGCCAATACAATCTTGTAAGATTATGTTGGTGAAATGACCTCAACTTAATTTATGTAACCCAGAACCTCAGAAGTCATAGTTATACAGGGATAAAATGAGTTCTGATTAGGTATAATAGAATAAGTGAGAAGGAAGAAACTGGTAATATCAAATTTTTTAAAAGTAGTTCAATGACCCAAAAAAACCATTTACTGAGCACTTCCTATATGCTAAGAATGATAATGCGCACTTGGGATAGACAATAAAAAATAAAACACTGGCCTGGGTTTACAATTTCATTCTTATAGAATTTTACTTAAATGAAGATGGTAGGGAGAAGCAGGTATTGGGGGACAGGTTGTGAGGGAGAAGACAGAATTATAAAGAACAAGAGAGCAACAATGAATGTAGTCTGTAAGTTTGAAGAACTGAAAATGAGAGTAAGAGAAGGATGATAATATATTCTTTTAAATACTACTTTATGTGGGGGCACCTGGGTGGCTTAGTTGTTAAGCATCTGCCTTCGGCTCAGGTCATGATCCCAGGGTCCTGGGATCGAGCCCCACATCGGGCTCCCTGCTTCACAGGAAGCCTGCTTCTCCCTCTCCCACCCACCCTGCTTGGGTTCCCTCTCTCGCTGTGCCTCTCTCTGTCAAATAAATAAATAAAATCTTTAAAAAAAAAATAAATACTACTTTATGTGGTATTTTGACAACATTGTCAGTTAATTTAAAGTATAAAAGAATTAATTAAAAGTTATACAGACTATAGGAGTGCTGAGTCTCCTTGAGATTTCCCTCTCCCTCTGCCCCTCCCCTTGCTCTCTTTCTAAATAAATAGATAAAATCTTTTAAAAATATTAATAATAATCCACTTCCAGGCATTCTGATTCAGTAGATTGAGGTGAGAAAGACTATCGAAACATTGCTATTCAGGTGACAAATATAAAGATCAGGGTAATATTTATCTAAGTAGAATTTCAATTCAAATACAAGTTTGTCTGAGTTCAAAACTCTTGTTGTCTACACTGTAATGTCACTCCAAGCTACAAATAACCTGTTATTGAATAAATTAGTATAATTCTTTAATACAGGGTTCTCAGTAAGTTAGCAACAATGATAATAGTAACTATGACAATAAAGATACTTTCAATGTTCAGGAAACTGGCACCAAACTAAGTAAGAGAAGGATTAAAGGCTAAAACGGAATATTCTATAAGCCTTCAAGAATAGATTTATTTCAGCAACACAAAAAGGATGATTATAGGAAAAGATATAACATGTCAGTGTTGTCTCATTTTGGGGGCAAGCAATGTCCACTTTACTGATACAATTCTCACTGGGTTCATTATCTTTGTTCATTTTAGAATTTTCAAATATCCTGTCAAATTCAACTGCTTGACTACCTCATTCTTTCTCCAAATTAAGACTTTGTTTCTCATTGTTAGTTATTTGATAGCTTAGGCAGCTATCAAATAAACAGAACTGTTGTGAAACTGTAAGCTACCAAAACATTTGAGCTTTAAAAAGCATAGATGCTTGGGACACCTGGATACCTGGGTGGCTCAGTCAGTTAAGCCTCCAACTCTTGGTTTCAGCTCAAGTCATGATCTCATGGGTTGTGGGATCAAGCCCCGCACTGGGCTCCTTTGCTCAGTAGTGAGTCTGCATGGAAGATTCTCATTCAAAAAAAAAAAAAAAAATCTTTAAAAAAGATAAAATAAAAAGCATAGATGGTTGAAATAAAAATTCTGGCAAAGGAAAGTGAAAATAACACGAAACACTTTTAAAAATCTAGGCCTGAGATTAAAGCAGGCCACAGAGTATCTCTTCCTTCTATTGACTTTGATTACATAATGTAGAATCTTAATTCTTCAGCTGTTCGAGGTTGAATCAATTCCAATATTCAGTAGTCATGACTCAAATGGTCTCATAATAAAATGTTAGAAGTGTGAGCACTTTCAGTAATTTTTTTCTGGGTCGCTAGTCCACTATTTCATCAGAATTACTTTGCTCTTCAAGGTGAAAAACTTTTCCCTGAACACAGAGATAAGTGATTATCACCACTGACATGTCTCTTTAAGCTCAGACTCTAAGATTGATTTCATTTGGCATTAGCAAGCAAAATGGGATTCTTCTACAATGGCAAGCTGTCCAAGGCCTTTACTCCAAAAGAGAATCAAGAATTCTCAAATGTGTACCTTGAAAGAGAATTACACATTAAGTGCATTACATGATAAATGAACAAGGTTAACTGTAACATGTGGCTGAAAGTTGTCAAAAGTTAACATCATCATTATCCAGAAAGTGAGGTTAGAAGAAAGTCAAGTTATTATTAAAATTTCAAGAAAACATTACAATTATCTCCTGAGTATAGATTCTCAGGGAAATCATAATAGCTATGTTCTATGAGGAAGAATAAATTCAAGTTGGACATTAGAGAGAGATCAGTGAGAATGAAAGTATCAAAATAAAAACTGACATGTAGCTGCAAAGCAGACAAAATAACTTCACAAGCTTCATAAATTTCAAATATATAAAGTTTAAATGATAACTTCACAGGCCTCATAAATTTCAAATATATAAAGTTTACAATTCTCTAGAAAGGGAGTTTATTGCCTTGGGATACTTTAACAGAATGCTTGTAATACTGAGAGGTATTCTGGTATCAAACACACTTAAGACGTGCACATAATAATACCATGCATTAGTTAGGCACATCATAATCAGCAAGAGTCATCAATAATTAGGAAAAAAACCAGGGTGTTTGCTTAAACCTGTTTTCTTTATGATTAACAGGAAAAAAACTGCTTCAAAAATAGCCCATCTCAACTCACACAGAAAGAATAACAGGGATGAATTTTTAAAATGCTTATCACAGAATACTGAAGAATTTGAAAATTAAAATATAAATGAGATGTTCCTATATTCTTATAGCAGATTTCCATTATATATGTTATCAGGAACCAAACATGGTATTTATAATGTAAGATTTCCTTCTTGTCAATGAAAGAGACATTACTATACAAGAAAGATACGACTTGGCATAAGATGTTGGTGTTTTTATGTCATAAGGAAGTTTATAATATAGTTCGACCAGGTATTTCATGTCATTCTCAAAATAAATGGTGAGGCATTCATTATTTGAGACATCAACCAACAGAGGAAGTTCTTCTGAGATTAGAAAGACACCATCTTAGAGCTTTATCCATAGGTCTGCACCTACATTCAGTTATCAAACAGACTTTCTGATGTCCATGGCCTATCATATCAATTCAACAAATGTTTATTAAGCCTGTGAGTGAAGAACTATGCTAAATTCCTCACACATACAGAGATAAGTATTTCCCCTGTCAGCAAGAGGTTTATAAGCAAAGCCAAAACAGATTCATGTATAAGTAATACAAAGCAGACTATGAAATTTACTTTACACATTTATAAATAAAATGTAATGATATCCAATCCAAATAGTTGGCTTTTAACAGAAAGATCAAAAAAGGTCTTGTAATATATTTAATAACAAGTTTTGTGAAGGGTGGTTTTCAATATGTAGAAGATAGAGAAAAGAATTATGTATGAATGAAACACTGTGAACACGGACAGAGATAAGGAAAGACAGACATGCTTGAGAGTAACCCATTTTACCAAAACATCCTATTTATCTAAGACATTAATGGGAGAAAGCTGAAAAATATATAATGAAGCTGGAAGATGGAGACTTGAGTGCCAAAGTTAAAAGTCTATATTTAATTTTTACAGTGAGGACCAGGTCTAGCTTTGAGAAGAAGGGCGACATGATCAGAACTGCACTTAAGGCATACTGATTTAGCAGTAGTATTAAGAAAAAACTGGAGCAAATAACAAGGAGACACTAGAAACACATGGGCAGAATAAAAAAACTCTTTAAATAACTCAGTAAGAGGTAATGAGACTCTGCACCTGCAAAATGGCAAGAATGATGAAAAGGTGAGGATGGGTCAAGGTGGAAGATATTAATGGCAGACAGAATGACTGTCACTAATAACCATTAATGACATAACTATCATGACTATCCAGTAAGTTAGGGTCATGACCCTGGAAGACATCAGACCTAAATTTAGATCCCAGTTTTACTTTTTGGTAGCTGTATAACCCTGGACAAGTTATTTTACTCTTGATTTCCACACTGAGGATAATAAAACCTACCTCTAAGATGGCACAGGTGGGTTAGCCTTGCAGCTCCCGGGCCTTTGGAG
>NC_058407.1:21682997-21733738 GCF_002201575.2 Neomonachus schauinslandi | reverse complement strand
AGACCTGATTATGATGGATGACTGGGGCTTTTTTTCCATGGCAAATACTGACTAACACCAATCCAAGAATAAAACATTTAGCACCTCACTAGAGAAATCCCTTTTGGGTTCATATTGAGTGGTTATTTGAAAATCTGGACAAAGTTGGACAAAATCTATAAAACATAAAAATCAAAATGGCATGTCTTCAGCAGCATAAAGAGAGTAGCTCTTTTCCTGTAACTGACAGGCCATATTAAACTTTTTTTAAACTTGCAGCACTTCCAAAGGTCACCCTGCTAGTAAGTGGCAGAACAGGAAAAACCTGTCCTTGGACTCTGTAATTCATCTCCAAATAATTAAACATGTTTTTCAATAAAAAATTGTTTATTTACAACATTGCTTTATATGTACTCCTCTATGCAGTGTCTCTGCCTTTTCATGCACTTAACATTCAATAAACTTTCACTGCGAGACTACATGCAACGTACTGTGCTAGGCAGGATGTGATTACAGAGATCAATCAAATATAGATCTACCCATTAAGAAGTCTATAAGAAATAATATAAAAATGTGTACACCTACAAGACAAAACAGAACAAAGAGATGCATCATGAAAGGGAAAAGCAATTGTGTTGGAAGTTCAGAAGAATGACCCCTCTATTCTAGAAGCCAAGGATATCTCAAAGATCTTCCTAGATTCACTTCAGATACAAGTTCTTCCTGGGATGAGACGAGGGACAAAAATCTTACCATTTTGATTCTGGATTTTTCTTTGTAGGTACATATGGTACCTAAATATGCTATTAGCTTCAAAATATTAACATAGGTCAACAGAATCTATGTATTCCCTAAATATCCTGGAAAATCTGCTAGGACAATCCAAGCCCAGACTTAGTACACAGCAACCTTGAGTCACCACTGCCAAAAAATTTGTTCAACTATATAAGATATGAATTATTTAAGTTAGAAATATTCTGAATACTATATTCCCAATAAGGTAATAGTTCCACTGCTTAAGATTCAGTTCCACTATAAAAAAAACACAACTCATTATGTGCTAAAGAATCAGTTATAATCCTGTAAGAACTCTTTATTTTATGTTTCAGATAATTCACTTCCCGAAGTGCTGTGAATATGATAGGAATTGGATGAGATTGCCGCCCAAGTCTCTCACAATTCTGAAGTTGGTACATTCCTGATATTAAGCTCTAGAAATTATATTTTTGAAAGTTAACATTGTTTTATAAATACCATTTGTATTCTAGGCAACCTAATTTGATTCTACTGACCTTTAACACTTGATGAATTCTGGCATCAAATTAAGTATATTTTCCTATGGAGACGCCCCCAACACACTCCTCCAACAGTGTTCTCAAGCAGGTTATAGAAGCTTAGTATAAAAACTGAGATGTTGAATCTTAAAAATCTTGATATATATTAAAGTAAAATATCTCATATTCAGAAGGTTTACATGTAATTAAAGATTTTGCATTGGAAAAGAAAGTAAAATAATAGAAAAGAGTATACTGGTTAATTTAAAATTGCACAAAACCTGCCAACACAATCCCTTTCAAACAGTAAGTCTTATATACTACTTATATCCAGGTTTCCCTTAGGAGAAGAAACATATAATGCATTTCATACCTGAAGCCTCCTATTTATTTCTTAGAGCTAATAATGAGCTAATGAGGCAATAATGCTTTTTCTACTTCAAATCTTTAAAAAAAAAAAAGCTTTCCTGAACCTAGATTCTGAAGTCTGCTCTAATGATCTTGATGTTATAATCAAATTTCCCTATGGTATATGTATTCACATCGCAGAGTTTTGCACATTGTTTATACACATGGAGGAAGAAACTGAATATATGACCTGGGAAAATAAATTAAGAGAACAGAACATTTTTTCAGATTATTTTATATTCTTTCAAAATTCTAAATTTCATGGGTTGCTAAAGAATGTAAAGATATTTATATTTCTTCAAAATTTACATTCTAGATTATATAATGTCCTAATTCAACTTAGAAAATGGCTCCATATGCATATTATAAAAGCACTTAGACTAACTTTTGAATTAAAATTTATGCAAGGGAAAATGTAATTTTAACTGGAGCTAGCCTTCACATTAAATGTAAAAACTCCAATAGAATACATTCAATCATAATAAGAATTTAATTTTTAATTCACTTATATTAGTAAAATTGTTCAAGCTACTACCTAAGGCTAATATTTTAATAAAACCAGAAACGTCTAATTCAAAAGTAAAAGTTCTTACATAAGACAGCTGATTTTGTATTTTAAATTACTGAATTAGAGTGCCCTCTATTGGAAGAAAAAAGGCAATGAAAGCTAAACGGAACTAAGAATAGTTAAAATACCCCCAAAATTCAAGGCACATCATTAATATGGAAAATACATTTATTAATAACATAAATCTACAAAACATATTTTCCTTACATTTTGATTTCTTCTAAATTACTTTTGGAATTATTTGTCATATTATGATGAACAAGTTGGGTATTTCAACCAAACCCAAATGCCCATCCTTCAGCCAATAATGTGAATAAGCAAAAATATTACTCCACATTTAATATTCCAATGTAATATAGAAATAATTTTAATTTAGGACTACACTGGGAATTTTCTTTGATGATAAACTGAAAATGTCTCTAACTCAAGAGATTTTTTTAGACACTCTTACACGGGAGTGGGAGAATTAGGCTGGATACTCGAAGACCCATGATGAGATTTATTCTAGCTCTAAAATTGTGTAATTTTGTGGTGTTATCAAGACCTCAGTTCTGACTCAGCATCTCAGGTCTACATTACCTCAGTAAGGCCCTGGCAGATTTTTTTTTTTTTAAAGATTTTATTTATTTATTCATGAGAGACAGAGAGAGAGAGAGACAGAGGCAGAGGGAGAAGCAGGCTCCCCGCGGAGCAGGGAGCCCGATGCGGGACTTGATCCCAGGACCCTGGGATCATGACCTGAGCCGAAGGCAGACGCTCAACCGACTGAGCCACCCAGGCGTCCCGCCCTGGCAGATTTTTAGTCCTCTAGACCAACCGTGTGCATATTAGCTTTCTAAAAGAATGAGGCTCAGGGCCACCCAAAACAATTCTGATTTAGTTCGTCTAGTTGGTCAGGACATGGTACCTGCAGGTATCAGTATTTTTTGAAGCCTCTCCAAATATGTCTAACATATTACCATTGCTAAGAATCAAAAAATCTCTTCCAGAACATCTGACTACAGTTACCATTTTTATCTTCCCAAAATGTCACCTTCAAGACAGAACTCCCCTCCTCAAGAGTTTATTCTCCTCACCATCACTATTAAACTTCTGACTAGGTTCCCAAATCTAATTATCTGCCCTTAACAAAATAGCTGAGTGGTAATGGATATGGCACCAGCCCGAGACTACATGTGTTCAGATCCTGGCTCTGGCAATTACCGCATAAATGTGGGAAAATCATAAAAGTTCTCTGTGCCTCCATTTTCTCATCTGTAAAACAGAGGGAATACCACCTATCTCAGGGTTATTGTGAAGATTAAATCAGTTAAAGTGCTCCATAAGTGTTAGGTATTATCGTTACTTACCCAAATTTGTTTCCCACTACTCTCCAAGATCAACTCTCATGATAAACCATTATTCTCAAATTATACGCTATGTCTCACCTCTGTGCTTTTGCATATACTGTTTCTACAAGCTGGAATCCTCTCCCATTCACTCATTCATTCATTCATTCATCCATTTATTCTAAAACAAATACAAGGGACATCTCCTTCTCCCCTCACGGCCCAGTTTAGTCTCTCCCTACCTCCATGAAGCCTTCAATGAATACCAATAAGTCTTCACTAATCTCTCCCTTTTTAAAAATTCCTTTGGCCACCAGGTAATTTATTATGAGAAATGTAGCTGGGAATTAAGGACACTGGCTCTGAGTTTGAATCCTAGATCTGCCACTTGCCAGCTGAGTCATTTCCCAAGTCTATAAATCCACTCATAGGATTACTATGAAGATTAAGCGGCTTAAATCATATAAAGCATTAGAATAGCAAGCAACTAATAAATGTCAGCTCTTATGTATCTGTTGTTTTATATGTTAGTCTTGTCTGTACACTGTGACTAAAGCCTTCTTCTAATAAGAATTTTGAACTCTTTCAAGTCAGGAACTGCTATTATAAATCCTGTGATTTACAACATGGTAACAAACATCTATATTAGGTGATCTATAAGTACTTGATTAAATTTTTGCATAACTTGAGAGTATAATTCATAACAAAACTCTGAAGGAACATTTTTGATGAACAGAAATAGTCAACAAAAGCGAATGAACCCAAATAAAACACAGGCTACAGAGAAGGATCAAAGTAATTCGATTACTTTTTAAACATTCAATAACAAGTTTCTATTAGATTAATCTTCTGAAAGGGCACTTCCAATGATGTCTTTTATCTCCTCAAAATCCTTTAGATTTTTCTCATTTTTTAAAAAATAAATACTAAAACTCTTATCCTGACATTCAAAATCATCCATGGCCTGACCTCAACCTATTCTTCTAATTTTATTTCATAATCTTTCTGCTTTATAAACTCTATTATTCCAGAAAAACTGAACTACCTGTCCTTACTTATATGTACCCTCTGCTTTTCTGCCTCATATAACCTTTATTATTTAATATGACAATATTTTCAAGGAACAAAATATAAAATTTGTCACAGGAACAAAGACTGACTTTATGAAAGGATAAGCTTGAATTTTAAGAAATTCAGTTCAATTTATGAACATTAATTTCTCTCTTGCTACTATCACAATACAGTCTTTGACTTATAAAGAAACCACCTTTGGCCATCATTTCCCCCAAATTATGTCACCCTCATAATATCAAAAACCTCTGCTATCACTACCTGAAATCTGTAAGCTTGAGTAAGCATAGTCTCCAAGTAAAGTGTGCAGACCCCAGGGTGCACAAGATACCCACTGACTAAAAGGAAAAAAAAAGATAGAGCTTCTATTTACACTTATTCTTTATCCTTCTTATTTGAATGTCTCTTGTAGTATATACCTAATTTACATCATACATTCTTAGAACTGTAGATATATGTACTTTATAAACACATGCACTTAGGATGTTTGCTTAAAATTTGTTTACTATGCTACACACAACAAAAAAAGTTTATAAACCACTGGTCTAGAAAATTAGGGCTTTCAGAAAATCTGTGGGCTTAGAAGTAGAGGGCCAGAAGCCGTCAGTTTAGAGAAATCTTTAGGGACAGACCTAAAAATCTAAACACCATGTATTATTTATGTAGGATAAATATGTTTTGATTTGTAACCAACCTTCAAGGAAATGTTGAATTGTAATTGGTTTGTAATTTGGAGATGACATAAAACTGTTTAAGATTTTTAAACAGGAAATTTTGTTCTGATGTTAAAGTCATTACAGTAAATATTTCATTAATATAAAAATTTCATTTGGTTAAAACTCATATATATATATAATTAATCATAATTATTCATAAAGAGCTTTTATTGGGGCCAATAATATGATGCTTTAAAAAAGATATTGCAGCAAAAAAAAAAAAAAAAAAAACAAAAACAGCCTAGGGAGTAAGACTAGTCATGGAGCTAGACTAGCAAGCACTATCCTGGGAAACAAGTTGCACATTAAGGAACTAAATGAAGTAAACATTCTCATAATAGTCACTATACTTGGCAATTACTTTTTAGTTTTCATAAATAATATGACATACTTAACACAATCCACTCTTATTAGCTTTTGAAGAAAGCATAATGTTTCTATAACAAATTAAGTTCTAAAAGTGAGTAAAGATTTCATGTTATAATACTGCATTTCCTTTAATACCAGTGCACCCTTTAAGTCCTACCTCTACCTGACATAAAAGAGATATACAAATCCTAATTTTAAACTGATTGATTCTTTACAGGTTTTGGTTTTTTGTGTTTTTTTGTTTTTGTTTTGCTATTGTGTTAATATAAAAATCTAAATGAGCAAGAATCTCTAACTCATGATTTAGATTCTGAGCTTGTACGTTGCCTGAGGGATATGCATAAGATTATAAAAATATGGAGGTCAAACTTTCTACAATGTCTCTCCCCTACCATAACATACAAAGTGACTGGGGAACATACACACATAGCCCAGCTCCATCTTTCTTTAAGATGGGGTAGACTCAGTCCATAGAGAAAAAGGGGAAACAAAGACAAAAGGAAGATTTTTTTTTTCTTTCTTTGGAAACCAGTATCATCATGCCCAGTAAAACTAAAAGAACATAATCAAAGAAATTATGATTTCTTAGGCGAATCAAGAGTAGCAAGATCATCACAAACTATAAGTGATTTATCAAAGCATTCCTTCCCCTACACATGCAGTGAGAGTAAAACACCAATGAACATCAGAAAAAGAGCAATAGGGAATCTGACATTTGACACTGGAAGAATCTGAAGATAGGATAATGCACAAATCCCATGCCTCTCAGATACACATTGAGTTGGCAAAGACAGACGCACTGTCTTCCTTCCCCCCTTACTTACTACACTCTGGCTTCCATTTTTCCCAAGTTCTTCCTCTGCAATCTTGCTCAAATTATCTAAGTAGTGGTCTGATATTGTGTGGCACAAATCTTCAAAAGAATAATCCTTTTCTTGACAGAGTTTTATTTCATCCAAGAGTTTTGATAATTCTCCAGTCACAGTTTCACCTGTAAGAGAGTAAGACAGTAATTTTTTTCAAAGTTTCAAGAAAGGCTATTGCTAAAACTTCCTATTAACTAATAAAAATATGACTAGTATGGTAATAGAAGTCATACTATGACAAACAAGATTTAGTAAGTCAGAAAATATTCTGTTGAAAGCAAGGTACTAAACTATAATAAGTTCAAGAATATTAAAAGACAAGGAGAAATCCCAATTTTGCCTATTATTACTCTTATTCAAAATAGAAATAAGTATTGAAGGTTTATAGATAGGTAGTACATAAAAGCATCTGGAATTACAATTCCTAAGCCTTCATCCATTGTAACATTTAATCTTCAACAATCTTTCACCGGCATTATAGTTCACGGACAGAATTCATTCAACAACTCATTAACAAATTTTAAATGGTACTGGAAGCCTACTTCCTAGGTTCAATAAAAAGAAATAGTAGAATGTATTTTGATAAATAATTACATACGTAATAAATTAGAATTGTGCTATGTGACATAAAGGAAGAACACTGAAGAACAGATAAATAATATGCATCATCTGTCAAAATATGAGTATTTTGTAGGCTGCATGCAAATATGCATTTTTCTAATCATTTTCAGAAAGGTACCTTATACCTGTAATTTCTTCTGGGGAAAAAATAAAACTCCAGCAGTTATAATCCAGATATCAATATTTTTATTCTGCATTAAAAATACGTTTTAGAAAGGGGCACCTGGATGTCTCAGTTGCCTGACTCTTGATTTCAGCTCAGGTCATGTTCTCAGCGTCCTGGCATGGAGTCCTGTGATGAGCATTAAGTCCCCATGTTGGGCTCTGCACTCTGTGGGGAGTCTGCTTGAGATTCTCTCTCCCTCTGCCCCTCCCTCCACTCACACATGCTCTCATACTCTCAAATAAGTAAATTAATTAATTTTAGGGAAAAAAAAATCTACTGTAAAATATCCACTCCATGTAAACTTCATGACAGCAGGGATTGCTAATTTTGCTCACTACAATGGTAGGGCCAAGAGAAGGGTCTGGCAAATAGAAGAGCTCAATAAATGCTGACTGAATGGGCGCCTAGGTGGCTCAGTCAGTCAAGAGTCCGAATCTTCATTTCGGCTCAGGTCATGGCTTTAGGGTTGTGAGACTGAGCCCTGTGATGACTGTCAAACTCCCGTGTTGGCTCTTCGCTGGGTGTGGAGCCTGCTTAAGATTCTCTCTTCCTGCCCCCACCGTCTCCCTCTCTTAAAAGAAAAATGCTGGCTGAATAAATGGATAAAATATACAGTATAAGATACAACTTATTAGACCTGAAATTTTTACAAGTGTTAGCCTTTTTGTACATATAGGACAAATTTGTACATAAATGTCTAGTACTATTTCAAGGTCTTTATAATTAACTACTCACTCTTAGTCTTTTGGGAAGGAGACTCAACAGGAGATGAAATATGTATTTCTTGTGTTGTATCTTCTTGTACATGCTCTTCAGGGACTGCTGATCTTCCCACACCTTCCAAATATTCTGTGTATACAAGTTTTTGAAATTACATAGTCAAATTCATTTACTTTAAAATCAATAACTAAATTTTATGTTTTATTTCTGGTGATCAGTTTTTCATTTATTTCCTCAAATCCTAAATATATCCTAAGTTTTTAAAAGAACTTCAAAAAACCAAACAAACTGAAATAATTTCATGATGAACTATTAATTTAAATCTTTTTAATTAAAACATAAAAAATACTTAAGAAGAGACTCATAAACCCTTTTTGTGAAAACTAAACTGGTCACATTCTTTCCTTAAAAATAAATTCACCTGTTAAAGACAAAATAACATCCTTAACTTCCTTAAATATATTTTACCTGAGGATTTAAAACCCTCTGAAAGATGCTTTGAATAGACTTGATACCTAAACAGGGATATCAAATTCAACAACCAGTCAGGTAACATAAATGAGTGAAATTTATGTTATAATGGTGTTTACTCTTGTAATATAAGCATAATTGCATATTAAACTTTATTTCCACAGAGAAATAATGTTCATTCTCTTTCTTGAAGTAATGTTCCACACAGCCTATCTCTCATTTCTCCAATTTTGATGAAGACATAGTTACAGTAATAGCAGCTAAAACTTAAATATGGCTTACTATGCACCCAGCGGTGTTCTAAGTATTTAAAATAAGTTAACTTGGGGCGCCTGGGTCGCTCAGTCGTTAAGCACCTGCCTTCAGCTCAGGTCATGATCCCAGCGTCCTGGGATTGAGCCCCGCATCGGGCTCCCTGCTTGGCGGGAAGCCTGCTTCTCCCTCTTCCACTCCCCCTGCTTGTGTTCCTCTCTCACTGTGTCTCTGTCAAATAAATAAATAAAATCTTAAAAATAAAATAAGTTAACTCACTTGATCCTCACAAAACTATGACACAGTCACTATTACAATCTCAGTTTCAAAGATGACAACTCAAAGAGAAAGATTTTAAGTTGACCATATTCATACAGCTAATAAGTGGCACAGCCAGATAGACATGGTACAAGAAAACATCTCACTTTTCTCTTAAGCATAAGGAAAATGGCATCTGAATGCAGGGATAAATGTCAACGAATATTCAGCCTCAATATCATAGAGAAAACAGAAAGCATGTGGAGCATGATTAACCAGAGAGTAGGTGCCCCATCTAAAGTTCAACAGTAAAGTAAAATAAAAGCCTGCATTTTTTGAGAAACCAAAACTGAAATTTTAGCTGAAATCCTAAGATTTTTAAATGTTGAAAGCTAATTCAATGTTTATGGAAACACAGTGCAGGCCTAAAATATGTAATCTAAACAAAATAAATCTGCTGTCTGCCAAAAGTATTCAGCTTATAGTGGCTAGTTTGTAGTCTCCACCTAAAGGATTATATCAATTGATCTCTCCCTCAGAGGGATCTTTTATTTACATGTCTTTATTCAGAAGGAATCTTTTTCTTAAAATCTAGCTAAGAAAGTCTGTGCTCTCATGCCAACCAACTGTGTCTTCATACCACCCAGTTTCTACCTAAGGGCAATTCTACTAGGCAAAGAAAGCAACCTATGGAAGTCTATCCTTAAAATTTTTGACCCAAATAGAGTCATTACGTAAAGTGAATTCTTCCTCCAGGACACAAATAGTAATTTTATCTACTCTAAATTGGTTTTAGTGAAATAACCTTTTCATAAAACTTAAAATGTACCACTGACTTATGACCCAGGAATGCAAAGAATACAGATAACACGTTCACATTCTAAAATCTGCCAACAATCTAAAAAATTCAAAGATGTCTCATATACCCTATCACAAGGTGACATACCTAATGAACCTTAACCATTTGAGAGAACATAGTTAACTCCTATGTAACAATTTCATCTCAGTCAAATCAATACAGTAAATGTACGCAATCATGTCATGCCCTCTTTTTAGTGATGACATTTATTTTGCTTTTCTCAAAAGACATATTATTCACAAGCCTCTGTTTTTTTAAAGTTCAGTTAGAGATAAAAGTTCAATATAAAATATAAAGTGCCTACAGGGAGAAGACAAAAATGTTGTATACCACTCTTTTCCTTTTTAGCTTTCATTCAACTTGATTTTAATTTGAATGTGAAGAGCCACTCTTGTATTCTCTGATCTAGCTCTATATGCACTTGACTGCAATGAACTTATTAACAAGATAATTGTAAGGGACTGAACTTCGTGTTCCCTGAGAAGTTTTGAAAATAGAGAAGAGCATGAATGACCTCTTGTAGCTCATCTATTCTTTTTACCCCTCTTTGGCTTTTGTTGACTCCTGTATCTATGCATCACCTGACCGACTTGGTTTTAATTCATTTATCTCCTGCAGGACAACGCTGTTCTTCAGCTTCCCAACTAATAACCAAGGAAACCATCCCGCCTCCCTTCCCTATTACACTTGCCACCCATCTGCAATAATCAGGGGATAATCACTGCTGACCAGTGTAGAAGCTACCTGGAAAGGAGAGAATGAATGTCTGGATTTTTAAGGGAACATACTACATGTCAGGCCTAATCATGAAGCAAAAAGGGAAAGTATTTATTTATTTTTATTATTTTTTTTTTAAGATTTTATTTATTTATTTGACAGAGAGAGACACAGCAAGAGAGGGAACACAAGCAGGGGGAGTGGGAGAGGGAGAAGCAGGCTTCCCGCCGAGCAGGGAGCCCGATGTGGGGCTCGATCCCAGGACCCTGGGACCATGACCTGAGCCGAAGGCAGACGCTTAATGACTGAGCCACCCAGGCGCCCCAAGGGAAAGTATTTAAATCTAAATTTTCATTAAAATTTTTAGATCGAACAGGGAAATATATAATCCTGCAAATGAAAAATTAGTACCTAAATGGTTCCCAAACCTTCAGTAGACCTAAATGCCTGCACCTAATTACACAGGTACTTAAGTGACCTTTACCAAAAAACAAAGGTTTGCAAGACTGAATTATCTTGTACTATTGGATTAAGGAAGAAATAATCTGTATTCTTCTAGCTAAGTACAATTTTTTTGTTGTTGTTAAACCAGATTTATGTACCAGGTCTACCATTTAAAATAGGATATATGAGTTTGAGCAAGTCAGCCTCTCAGAGCTTCAGTTTCCCTCATGTGCAAAAAGGAGAATAATGGTATCAGATTTACCTACCTCATGAAGTTATAGAAATCAAACAAAATAAGAGAAAATCCCTGAAAACCCTTTAAGAATTATTCAAATGTAAGATCATCATCACTTTATAGCCTTATTACCTTCAAGTTCATAACTACATATTTACTATATAGATTTAAAAGATTTTTTAATATCAAGTGAAAATACTCATTAGTTGAAAATAGAAATGAAATATTAAAAATTACTATTCAGTTTAAGTGTACCAGAAAAAAAAAATGTAAATAATAAGTTCACCCAAAGTAAACATTAACTCAAAACTCAAGAGAAAACAATGGTAGATTTAATTTAATCTTAACTTTAAGACAAACTCATCCATCATTCAATATTGTTTACCTTGTAAGAGTGTTGCAATCTGGAGAGATTTCTGAGATGGATGTTCTTTCAGAATGTCTAAGACAGTTCTACCTAAGCTATCCTTTATGTTGGCATCAATTCCTGAAAGAAAAAGAAAAACCCATTAAATGTACACCACTGAAGTGTCAGATACTGTCAATATATAACACTCTAATATCAAACATATACAGACCAAGCACTGAAAATGATTTTTAAAAAAATTAAGTCCACACACACACACACACACAGGATTTTAGTAAGAAAGAAGGTGGGGGTCTACTGCTACCAAATATTAGGAACATTCTTGATAGTGAATTAATTTTTCAAGGGCACTGACCCAATCATTAAGATTGTTTTTTATAATTTGGGTTATAGCTAGTTAAATGATACACTACCAAGCTGAAAAATATTATTGTTTTAGAATATCAATTCCCAAAGTATAATAATGGTTCTGTGATATATATATTCTGTAAAATATGGTAAAAAAATTTAAATAATAATGTATCACTCTTAAAACACTGGAGTATTCACAAAAGTTGAAAAAGGAGGATTATTCTGAACTACTGTCCAAATATTATTTGTCCAGCTACAAAGTCAAATATCTCATATTTACTTATGCAAGATTATATTCAATGTAAACAATACTTAATCATCTACCTGGTGAGCACACTTCTTGAAGTTTGTAAACGAAAACATCTTTGGAATTATTTTAATTCTAAAAATACTTAATGTACTAAAGAACTTATTTCAATGTAGCAAATAGCTTTCACTGCCCCAAAAAAGTTTATAAACTTTCCAAACATCTACCTGCAAATAAAGCCAGTTTTCAGATTCTGGCCTCAAACCTTAGTTCATTGTAATAAGGTAATTAAGTATTTGCTTAAATTTGTATAGAAATGTGTGACCAGCACTTATGTAATTAGTGCCTCTAAGACATTATATTGCTGTTACATGTCAAAATTAAATGTACACGAAATTTTAACTTTGTATATGCAATAGTCTGCCAATGTTTTTCATTTTTTTACAGCGGAAAATAAATACACTAAATGTAGTCCATAATATAAAAGATTCACATCAATTGTTTCCAAGTATGAATTTGTACTCATACTTTTTGATCCTAAAAAATCCAATCTCAGTTTCAATTTTATTTCATTTCATTCAGAATATACATATGAAGACAAATAAGCCTACTTTGTTGTTCCTTCAAAGCATTCCCTTTAAATCACTGCTGCTTACAAACAACAGCTACTCAGTTGATGAAGTAACAAGGTGAATTTACCTTAAGGATACAGAACTCTAATTTCTGTTTACCATAGTTCCCAATATAATAACCTAGGGAAATATTATGTTCTTTCATAAACCAAGCAATTGTCATAACTTCATAAGGATCAGTTCCTCCCTCTTATACAAGGCAGAGAATTCCTTTTCCTTCTGGTAGTGTCTCTAATATAGTTCAATGCGATTTAAATGTATACAACTGTAATTTCTAAGAGCTTTTTACTGACACATCTATGGAGTAAAGGAAGGTGCATATTTATATCAATTTTATCTAAACACTGAGGCTCAATTCTACATGATATGAATAAAATTTGCAATGTGAAGGAAAGATAAAAAGGGTGATTATGGAAAAAAAAAAGTGCCATTTCCCTTTGTCTACTCCTGAAATAGAAATTTTATTTGGCAGAATAAGCTCCATGGAGAATCAGGATAGTTACCTGTTTCTAACAGAACTCTCACAACATCCACCTTTCCAAATAAAGCTGCTTCATGAAGTGCACTCCCCTTTTCTGTCTGGAAAAAAAAAAAAGAAGAAAAGAAAAAAGAAAAAGAGAAAAGAGAAAGAAGCACAGTTGCATTAGGAATGCTTTCAAGTTAAAAAAAAACTGTGATTTTATATATCCGTACATATTCTCTGTAATCTCAGCACTCCCTGACAGAAAGTTACTATGGAATAAAGAAGAGATTCTAAGAACAAAATCCAAATGCTTGGATTTGTAAAACACCTCTGCTTCTGAATAGCCATTTGACCTTGTTATGTTGATAAGTCACTCACCTTCTCTTAGCCTCGGTTGTTCAGTTGTTCTCAAGCGTAAAATAGGCAGTAATGCCTGCCTCATGAGGTTTTGTGAGTATCCATGGACTTCACCCAATTCATACATTGCATGCATTTATTAGACACCAATTATATGCCAACAATAGTTGAGGGGTGTTCTGAGGCATAGAAATATGATGCTGACCCTTGATATTCACATTCTATTTGAGGAAATAGATGTACAAAGTAATATTTATGATAAATGAAATCTAAACAATTTAATATGGTTTACAAAACCCACACGATCTTCTCCCTGCTCTCCCGTCCACACTTTCTCATGTCCACCCCAACTCTCCTCCAGATCTTATACCCTATGCTTTCAGGCATACTGAACTTTTTCACATTAGTCTCAGTTGCTAGAGATCTCAGAAGTCCCTCTGCCTGGTGGGATCCAACCTGAGCCCTCTAACTCACTATCACCCACCCACTAGTTCTCAATCTTCAGCATGAATTGGAATTCCTTAGAGAGCTTGTCAAAAGTCGACAAGCCCGATTTCTGGGCCCTACTCTCAGTTTCTGATTCTGCAGCCTGGGATAGGCCCAAGACTTACCATTTCTAACAAATTCCCAGGTGATACTGTGGGTCTAGGAGTACACTTTGAGAACCACTGAACTATATGTCAAATCTCAGCTTGAATATAATTTCATTTAATAAGATATTGCTAGCCCCCAGGTCTAGTGCTTTTCCTGTATATTCCACATCAATCTATTTTTTCCTCATCATAGCACTTACACTACATTATGTCATCTGATTGTCTATTTCTCTTAACAAACTATAAGTTTAGTGTAAATGTAGACCACATCTCTTTTTTTTATCACTGTATCCCTAATGCCTACTAAAGTACCTTGAAAATGTAGCCATTTAAGAATTGTTTTGAGGGCAAAAGGTAAATGGGGAGGAAAAACTGCATGGAAAGGAAGATTTTGTGAGTAATGCAGGGAGAGATTGGTTCCTGCCTTGAAAAGGATGAAGGAAAATTTCAAAGAAGCAGGTTTCTGAGATCTACAAACACTAGGTGTTTTCTTTCACTTTCTTCTTTTTCTCTCAAGAATTTAATAAATGTCTAGGTCCTCAGTATGTTTGCATATGTGTGTTAAATTGAATAGTGTCATTACAGCAATTCTGTCCCCTTGTACTAAAACTGAACTCTACTGTGGGATTCTAATCTAAATTCAAAGTAAAAATAACATAAAATAATATGTAATGTAAAAACTTTGTTAATCAAGTAAAATTCTATTGTAGAATTAACCCAATCTAAAATGGCTTATAAATGCATTATTAAGGAGACTGAGGATCAATGTGATCTAAATTTATTTTCAAAGAAGGCATGACTGAAATGTATTTGACTTAAATTTTGACTGTCATAATATGTATAGACATTAATAAAAGTGGAAATAAGGGACACCTGGGTGGCACAGTCGGTTGAGCACTGGACTCTCAGTTTCAGCTCAGGTGGTAATCTCAGGGTTATGAAATCCAGCCCTGCACTGGACTCCACACTCCATGCAGAGTCTGCTTGAGATTCTCTCTCCCTCTGCCACTACCCCCCCCTCACTAGAACAGATGGATAAATCTTAAAAAAAAAATGGAAATAAAAATATTAATTTATAAATATATAGCAGTGTGCAGAAGGGAAAATAAACTGTGGAAATTTATTCAGCTCCTTAAAAAAATAATCTCAATATGGGGCACAAATACTTTATTTTTCTTTTATTCTCTGAAAAATATCCCTTGAAATAATATAATTCTTTTTACTCTCATTGTGTTTTTCAACCAACTTTCTGATTACTAATTTGATTTCCTTCCATTCTTAAAAAATTTTGGACTGTATGTTAGAAAAACTCTTCCTGGGATAGCATACCTTAAATATTCTGAAAAACTAAACAATGTTTTAAATACAGGGATGAAAAGGAAAAATAATAGAATTCCTCAGAGCCTGGGGGAGGGAAGTGGGGACAGAAACTATGATGAACCCAGGGTTTTAGTACTGGAACAGAAAACTGTTCCAGGGAATCTGCCAATCCTGGCAGACTAATACCTGGGCTTTAGCCAGCTACTCAAGGAGAAAGTGGGAGGAGGGAAAGAGACAAAGAAACCCAAGCAAGCTGAGAAGGTAGATCAAGGACACCTGCAAAAATCTAAAACTCCCAGGGGCACCTGGCTGACTCAGTAGGTACAGCATGCAACTCTTGATCTTAGGGTCATGAGTTCTAGCCCTATGATAGGTGTAGAGATTACTTCAAAAAAAAAAAATCTAAAACTCCCAAAGAACAACATCCCAAGTAAAAAATAGTAACAATAAAAACTAAAAAATAAACTAATTAAATAAAAAAATTAAATGTGTTGCAGAGAGGGAGAAATTAAAAATGTCTATCTCGATCTTAGTTCTAAGTGGAGTAGAGTACCAAAAATAACAATCCCCCTAAAAATTTCTAACCACAGTTCTGCCCTCACATGGACTTGGGGCCAAAATTACACACTTTCTGTACTCCCCCAACCCTCCGATCCTGAGCCAAAAATGTAGAAAAAAGTGATCCTGGGTTTGTATGGTACCAAGGCAAATATAAATGTTTAGCAGAAGCAAATCTAAATCCCTGTGAAAAAAATACACTTTAAACTTGGGCCTCTGAGAATTCCAACAGATCAAGCTCTAAGAAACACAAATTTAAAATCAGAAATCACTGAACATGAAAGAAAACAAGCCATGAGAAAGAATTCATAGAAACAAAAAAAGAATAAAACCTATTAAAACTTCACGTCATATGATGATCAGCTACAGAATATAAAATACATATGATCATAAGATGAAAGAACAAAAATAGGATATCAAATGTAACTAAAGAAGAGGAGAATCAAAATTGGCCAGATTTGAAAATGAACTAGACAGCACTTCTAGAAATGGAAAACATAATGTTTTAAATGGAAAGGCTTAATAACAGGTAAGACAGAGCTGGAAAAACAAGTATTGAACTGGATGGTGGATTTTTTTTTTTAAGTACATAATGCAATTTAAAGAAACAAAAGATTGAAAATGTGAAAGACAGGACAGGATAAGACTCAACATATGTCTAATGAGAGTTCTAGGAGAGGATGGGGATAAGTAATTCAATGGCTAAAAACTTTCCAGGACTGATGAGATACTAATACTCAATTCTAGGAATACCAAGCAAGGTAAGTGAGAAGAATACATTGTGAACATACTACAGTGAAACTACAGAAAACCTAAGATAAAGAGAATATCTTAAAAACATCCCAAGAGAAAAAACTAATTATCTTAAAATAATTATTAGATCAACAGCTGACTTCTCAACAAAAACAATAAAGCCAGAAGAAAGTACCTTCATGTGTCAAAAGAAAATAACACCAATCTAGCATTCTATATCCAGGCAAACTATCCTCTAAGAATGAAAGCAAAATAAAAACATTTTTAGACATTAAGAATTCCTCATATCAGTGATGTCATATGATACATGTCTTTCTCTGACTTATTTCGCTCAGCATAACACCCTCCAGTTCCATCCATGTCGTTGCAAATGGCAAGATCTCATTCCTTTTGATGGCTGCATAATATTCCATTGTATATATATATATATATATATATATATATATATATACACCAAACTGAGGGTTGCTGGAGTGGTGGGGGGTGGGAGGGATGGGGTGGGAGGGATAGACACTGGGGAGGGTATGTGCTATGGTGAGCACTGTGAATTGTGCAAGACTGCTGAATCACAGACCTGTACCTCTGAAACAAATAATACAATATATGTTTAAAAAAAAGAAGAAGAAGAAGAAGATAGCAGGAGGGGAAGAATGAAGGGGGGGGACGTCAGAGGGGGAGATGAACCATGAGAGACGATAGACTCTGAAAAACAAACTAAGGGTTCTAGAGGGGAGGGGGGTGGGAGGATGGGTTAGCCTGGTGATGGGTATTAAAGAGGGCACATTCTGCATGGAGCACTGGGTGTTATACACAAACAATGAATCATGGAACACTACATCAAAAACTAATGCTGTAATGTATGGTGATTAACATGATAAAAAATTTTTAAAAAAAGCACATTTTCAGACAGACTAAATAAGTGGTTACTACAGATCCTTACTGAAAGAACTCCCATAAGATTTAATTTAGGGAAAGGGACCTGAGGTGCAAGAACTAATGTTAAATAAAGAGAATGATTAAGGGAAGGCTAAGTCTAAACACACTATTTAAAAATATAACAATAATGTTTACTTTTTTGTACTAATTTGGTTTCCTAGATACTCTGATACAAAAGAGTGGGCACTTCAGACAATGAAATGGACTATTCTAGGAAATGAAATTATATAATCTTCATCATAAATAAACAATTCTTCTAGAGGAAACAGATGTAGAAGACCTGGGTCCCAGTAGCAGTTTGGCTTTCAGTTGCTATACAACTTTGGGGAAATCACTTCATATCTCTGAAAACTCATATATCCTTATAAATAAAGAAAATATTAAAAACTTGGTAGGGTCATTGGGAGGGCTAAACAAGATAAACAACAAATAAGACTCAAAAAGTATTTTATTAACCTATAAAATGATGAAAAATACTCTCATTATCGCTAAAAAAATAATTAGAAACTTATTTTTTAAAAACCTCAATGATGTTAATATTTTAAAATTACATACATATGTAGTTTTATATATGTAAAACATTTATGTTTTAAATCATATATATCTATAATTATATAAATATGTATAGTGTGTGTGTATATACATAGATAATCTCCTTTACATTATTCCAAAAAAAAAAGGTAATGTTAAATAGAACTAGTATTTTTATACAGTAGATAAGGGACACTGAACCCTTAAATAAAACTAGAAAAGGTTAGCAGATGATAAACATATTTTTAGCCTGGTGGATGTAATTATCTTATTAGTAAGAGAACATGAGGATGGAATGGATTGTTCTCATAAATTTAAGGTAAACAGTGGTATCAGGACCCATTTCTTGCTATCACAGTATTATCATAAATAGTACAGAATTTAAATATGTCAAATCTATGGACTTTTCCTTATCAAAATACAGGTTAATTCCATAATATCCTCCAGTTTACTACACCCTACCTTGAGTCTGTGTGTACTATCCTCATTTAATTAGCACCCTTCTGTTCATCTCAGCTTTCTACCCCAAATCCATAATCCATAACTGGCCAAATCTTGAAAAACTGTATTCTCATGAAATAATATTTAGTCCAAAATATTCAACAAGCAAGTTGAATGTATACAAAGAAGTAACACTAAAATAGGTGAACTCAAATCCTCTCAACCCCCAGGATTTTGGTCCTGCTTTTCTCATGGATCAAACTTCTCCATTTTTTTAATTAATCATTTCCAAGACAGACAAAACAGTTACACAGCTGATAATACAGTAACCTTCAAAATTTACCCAGTAAGGAGATGCAAAGCACTCACATCTCAGCACTGCTAAGGAAAAAACACCTCTGAACACAAGCTGTAATGAAACCAGCTGAGAGAGAAGAAATGAAATGATATACACAGTAATGTTAATCGTTGAATTGCTGATGAAAGCAAAAAAAAAGTCTCTTATTGATTGGAAATGTCTATTAAAGTCCAATCTCAGTAGCATCAAAGCTGGAAAAAATAAAAAAGACAAGTGAGAGGAAAGAGGGAGACCCTGTTTTAAAGCCCTGGGTTTTAACTTCCTTTTTTGTTTTTAGCCCTATGTATTTCAGTGGCTTCTGTGGAAGTTCAGTCATGCATATAAAGAGATTGTTATACTTTATCCAGAATTTCAAGGTGTTTTAAAATGTTTCCTTGGGTTATGTATTCCACCAGACTGTCAAAACAACAGATAGAAAAGGGATGTAGCAATATCAGAGCTTGCCTGCACTGGTTCCCCCTTCTGAATTTAACACCTCTAATACAGTCCTCCGGAACTTGAAAAAGAGAGTGACCAGATAAAGGAAGACCAATTCTTTATTAAAGGAGGAAACAGAACAAAGATGACAAGATATAAAGTAAGATTGTGGTGATCATCAGTAGAGAAAATAGAGCACAGGTACCAGTGGAGATGAAAACTTTGAGAATCATGACCCCTAACTATTATAAGAAATAAGAGCCAGTGAATAAAGATAACATCAGTGGAGATAAAGAAAGCCAATTAGGGGGCGCCTGGGTGGCTCAGTCGTTAAGCATCTGCCTTCGGCTCAGGTCATGATCCCAGGGTCCTGGGATCGAGTCCCACATCGGGCTCCCTGCTCAGCGGGAAGCCTGCTTCTCCCTCTCACACTCCCCTTGTTTGTGTTCCCTCTCTCGCTGCCTCTCTCTCTGTCAAATAAATAAATAAAATCTTAAAAAAAAAAAAAAAAGAAAAGAAAAGAAAGCCAATTAGAATAGCATTTAACTCAGCAGTAACAACCCCAGGCGTACCAATTAGCCCTATGGGTATCTCTTAGGATAAAAGATAAGAACATCCTAGCCTTTATAAACAAATACATGATTTCTAAACAAGCTGGGAGGCAAATGTCCTTTTGTATCCTGCATTAGCTAGCCTATAGCTGGAGTATTGTGTTCAACTGTAGGTAATAAACTTTTACAGGAACATTGACAGATTGGAATGTGCCCAGAAAAGAGGGTTCCAAATGACAAAAGACTGAGGAAAACTTCTTGTGAAGAACAGCTGAAGGTTATAAGAAAGTTCAGATTGGAGGGGAAATGGCATAAGAGAAATAAGTCTTCAAATAATTCAGAAATAACATTCCTCCTCTTCAAAAGACCTCTCCTCCTATTCAACTAGGGATGTCCAGCCTCTGTCTTTAACTATCCTTTCTTCCTTCACTTCTGTCTCAGAGGAAGCATCCATTCTCCTCCTTAAAACTAATCCTCTACTCGTGCTCTTATCACTTCTGGCTTCTTCTTGAATTTCATGAAATATCTTCATTTTTTTTCTTGCATCTTCAATTTCAGTCCCTTTACTGGATCCTTGCACCCTCCATAAAAATACAAACTCTTCCACAATCCAGCGATAAAACAGCCAACCAAAGAAATTTCATGTGAACCTGATATGACTTCAAGCTCCTATCTTATATCTTACTTTTCTTTACTCCACACTTTATAAAGTCATCTTCCCTTCTCTGGGAAAAAATTCTATTTTGTTACTACCATATTCTCTGGCACATAGTAGGCAATGCCTGGCACAAAGCAGGAACTCCATAAATACCTGGTAAATGAATTAATTGATTACATGTAACTGTACTATCTTGGCACCTTTCTTACCACTGTTTTCTTATAGATCTCTTTTTCCAGAAATTCTGAGTATTCTTTTTTTTTTTTTTAAAGATTTTATTTATTTATTTGACAGAGAGAGACACAGCGAGAGAGGGAACACAAGCAGGGGGAGCGGGAGAGGGAGAAGCAGGCTCCCCGCTGAGCAGGGAGCCCGATGCGGGGCTCGATCCCAGGACCCTGGGATCATGACCTGAGCCGAAGGCAGACGCTTAACGACTGAGCCACCCAGGCACCCCAATTCTGAGTATTCTTTATTCAGCTTCTTTTCTCTCTATATATTCTCTTTCTTATAAACCCATATGTTTCCATGGCCATATCTCTCACTTCTCTGAGGCTAGCGCCATTTAAGTGGCACATCCTAAAAGAGACCTCCCCGTCCCTTCATTCAAAAATCACAGCTGGGGCGCCTGGGTGGCTCAGTTGGTTAAGCAACTGCCTTCGGCTCAGGTCATGATCCTGGAGTCCCAGGATCGAGTCCCGCATTGGGCTCCCTGCTCGGCAGGGAGTCTGCTTCTCCCTCTGACCCTCCTCCCTCTCATGCTCTCTGTCTCTCATTTTCTCTCTCTCAAATAAATAAATAAAATCTTTAAAAAAAAAAAAAATCACAGCAACCAGGGTATTTCCTTTATGGCACTATCACAATTTGTAATTTTTGTTTGTTTTTATTTCCTGTTTTCCCTACTAGTCACTCCACTCCATAAGGACAGAGAACATATTTTTCCTATTCATGTAGCATAGTGCCTGGTAGCCTGGCCTGAAATGGCTGGTGGGAATACGGTACCCTTATAGGGAAGCTGAGTTTTCAGTTCAAGGGAAGGAAAAGAAGTTGCTGGGGTGGGGAGTGAGATAGGTCAGGGAAGGCCTCCCTACTAAGGTAACATCTGAGCAGACAGCTGAAGAAAGCACAGGGGGAAGTCATGTGGGTTAGTAAAGCAAAGGCCTTGAGGCAGGAGCTTAGCGAGTATGTTCCAGCAAGAGCAAAGAGGCCACTATAGCTAAAGCTAAGTAAAAATGGCAGAGTAGTCAGTGGAACTGGGTGGTATAAGACAACTGTCAGCCACTGTGAGGAATCTGGCTTTTGCTCCAAGTGAGATGGAAAACCACTGGAGGTTTTTTGAGCAAAAAAGTGATATGATCTGGTTTAGTTTAATGGCTACTTTGTTGAAAACAGATTGAAAGGAATCCGTATGGACTGAATGTGTCCCCCAAAATTCATATGTTGAAACTCTAACCCACAGTGTGACTGTATTTGAAGATAGGGCCTTTATGGAAGTATTTAAGGCTAAATGAGGTCATAAGGGTAGGAACCTATGTCATGGGATTGGTGTCCTTATAAGAGTTCTCTCTCTCTCATTCTGTTTGTGCACAGAAGGCCATTTGAGGACACAATAAGAAGACAGCCATCTACAAGCCAGGAAGAGAGCTCTCACCAGGAACAGAATCTGCCAGAATCTTGATCTTAGACTTCCCAGCCTCCAGAACTGTGAGAAAATAAATGTCTGTTGTTTAAGCTGCCCAGTCTATGGGATTTTGTTATGGTCACCTGAGCAGACTAATACAGAGGCAAAGGAAAAAGAAGGGAAACCAGGCTGGAGGAAGGAGATGTGCAGGATTTAAGCTAAGTTCCAATGTAAATTTAAGGTAATAATGGAGGGGATGAAAATTAGTGAAATTCTAGAGCACAAAGCCAATAGGATTTGCTGAGGGGCTAAATGTAAAATATGAAAGAAACCCTGAAGTTTGGCAACTAAACAACCAGCAGGATGGTAATGCCATTTGCTAAAATGGGAAAGATTGGAAGATGGGCAAACCTGGGGAGAAGGGGTTATGGAAGCTAAATGTTCAGTTCTGGAAATGTTTGGATGCTCACTAGTCATCCAGTAGATATGTGCAGTAGGCAACTATGTACTGAATATAGAATTCAGGGTAAGGTTCAAGATGAGTAAATAAACTTTGTTGTTGTCAAAGATGTCATCTGAAGTCAAAGGATTGGATGAAGTCAACTAGGAAGCAAGGAAGATGAGAACAATTAACCATGGAATGTGGATGAGACAGATTACACTATTCTGCCTGCCTTTCATATGTTCTTTGTCATTTGGCTGCAGTTCCTTCCACTTATGCGGATGGAGTATATTTCCCACCCCCGATTTGGGACTTGGCTTTTTGTAAGTTCCTTTAGGCATTGTATGGCACATACATGATACATGATACAAAGCAGAGGCCCAAAATGTGCTTAGTTGGTTGGGCTTACTTAGGCCATGCCCTAGCTAGTCCCAGGAGAAAAGAATAGATACACAAAGCAGAGCAGACGAGACAAACTTACAGCATGAAGTAGAGCTTCCCCATATGAGCTACAAACCTGTCAATGAGGAAAAAAATGCTGTTGCTTACTACTGTATGCCACTGGGATTTCTGTGTTTGTTGTACAGCAGTACCGTGGCAATGGCAAGAGCTAACTATTACAGCAGTTCATAGAGCTCAATGTAAAGATCTACTGAAATAAAGTCTGGCTCAGGAGAGGGAGGTACGACTTTACAAAAAAGAACAGAAGGGCGCCTGGGTGGCTCAGTTGGTTAAGCGACTGCCTTCGGCTCAGGTCATGATCCTGGAGTCCCAGGATCGAGTCCCGCATCGGGCTCCCTGCTCGGCAGGGAGTCTGCTTCTCCCTCTGACCCTCGCCCCTCTCATGTGCTCTCTCTCTCATTCTCTCTCTCAAATAAATAAATAAAATCTTTAAAAAAAAAACAAAAACAAAAACAAAAAAGAACAGAAAACAGAAAGGTTTAATTCTTGAGCAGCTCCTATGGATAAGAGGTTTGTAAGGCCTGAGAGATTTATCTAGCTGCAAGGCTAAATGGAAGGCATTCAGGGTCTTAGACTCTACCCTACCTGAAGTAAGACCAAGAAGGAGCAGAGAAGCAAGAGAGAACAGTGACTCAGATGTCAAAAGAAAAGTGTTTCAAAGAAGATCTACTTTCTCAATGCCGATGATAAATCAAATTCACTACTGGCTCTAACAATATGGAAGCCATTAGTCCCCTTCATCAAAGGGAAAAACAAGGACTTTTAATAGACTGAGGGAGCTGGAGTGGTTTCAAGAGAGAATGAGGGAAAGAAATATGATATAATGAGTAAAAACAACTCTTTCTCAATATGTTGTTATGAAGGGGATTAGAGAAAGGGAACAAGAGCTAGAGGGAAATGTGGGTTCGAGAGAGGTTTTTTTAAAAGATGGGAAATATTATAACATCTTTGTGTCCTTATGGGAGTGATGCAGTTGAGAGGGGAAAATGTATAGTATTTTAAGGGGAGGATCAGGTGTACAAGTAGAGGAGGAGTCAGCCTTAGGAATAAACCAAAGTTCATTTAAAGCACCGGGAAGGAAAGCAAATACACATCCACTGGCAAATGTGTTGGTACAAATATGTGACTGCTTCTGTTTCCTCAGTGAAGTAAAGCAAAGTCATGATCACAGAGTGATAACAGGGAGGAAAATGTTAAAGTTTTGGGAAAAAGAAATTTTAAATAATCATCTAGGGAAGAAGGAGTGAATGGATTATTAAAATGTAATCTATCCATTTAAGCACGTATTTCTCCTGCCACTAGAAGCACTTAGAGATCAAAAATGGTACCTTACTCAGCTTTACATCTTAACAGCTCCTAGCATGGGAACCTGTACTCTTCATTATTAGTTTTCTATAATTTTACTTTCATTTCCTTTAATATTCAAATAAAATCCAATTGGCTTAATGTTTTGCTAGTACTTTTAACTTTTTAAATTTTAATAAGAGAAACTTACAAGAAACACAGCTAAAGCACTAGCATAAAAAGACACCATCACTACCTACTTACCCAAATCAGGTTTGAAATCCACAGAAATAACTGCTAATTTCAAAAGGATCTTGCCAATTAAAACCCATTTTCTTAATATCTTAATATGATGGATTCTCTTTATTAAGAAATCCTTTAAGACTAATGGGTTTATACATAAATATAATATGAAATTTACCTAAGCGGTAATTAAATTGTTTTTCTCATTAGTTCAAATATGTGTTATAATTCAAAACTGCTCAAAGAGAAATGAAGCAAAAACCAAAACTTATACAGAAAAAACATAAATTACACATTTTAAAACATTTGCAATTACAAGAAAAAAAGACAATCTTCTAAAGTCATCTCTAAATTTTAAAGAACTATTTATAATGATTTGAATGTAATTAAAGTCTAAATGTGTACTGCTGTAATTTACCAAATGGGATTATTTTTAATACTGCTAATTTCCAACTGGTTAACTACAACAATTTAATGAATATTAAAGCCACTGAAACAATTTAAGGTTACTGCCTGATTCTTCCCTCTTACCCAGTAAGAATATCAACAAATTTCTACTTTAAATTTAATATTAAAAAAATTTGCAGAGATCTTGCCATTTGCAACGACATGGATGGAACTGGAGGGTGTTATGCTGAGCGAAATAAGTCAATCAGAGAAAGACATGTATCATATGACCTCACTGATATGAGGAATTCTTAATCTCAGGAAACAAACTGAGGGTTGCTGGAGTGGTGGGGGGTGGGAGGGATGGGGTGGCTGGGTGATAGACACTGGGGAGGGTATGTGCTATGGTGAGCACTGTGAATTGTGCAAGACTGTTGAATCACACATCTGTACCTCTGAAACAAATAATACATTATATGTTAAGGAAAAAAAAACAGAAGAAGATAGCAGGAGGGGAAGAATGAAGGGTGGGAAATCGGAGGGGGAGGTGAACCATGAGAGACGATGGACTCTGAAAAACAAACTGAGGGTTCTAGAGGGGAGGGGAGTGGGAGGATGGGTTAGCCTGGTGATGGGTATTAAAGAGGGCATGTTCTGCATGGAGCACTGGGTGTTATGCACAAACAATGAATCATGGAACACTACATCAAAAACTAATGATGTAATGTATGGTGATTAACATAACAATAAAAAAATTAAAGAAAAAAAAATTTGCAGCAGGGGCACCTGGGTGGCTCAGTTGGTTAAGTGTCTGACTCTTGATTTCGGCTCAGGTCGTGATCTCAGGGTAGTGAGATCAAGCCCTGCATCAGGCTCCACTTGGAACCTGCTTGAGATTCTCTCTCTCCTCCTGCCTCTGCCCCTCCCCTCCCACTCTCCCCCTCTCAGAACAAACAAACAAACAAACAAAAAAAACCCCAACAACTTTGCAGTGAATGTGATGGGCAAACTTGGTGACAGTTCATTTGAATTCCATAATAAAATTAAACACTGACCCAAAAAAGGCAATGAAACAAACAAAAAAAATGCATGTTTTCTATAAATAAAGCATAACAACAAAAGCAAAACATCAACTAAGGCTAACTAAATACCAGAAGATTCAATTCATTGAGATATATTTTAGAATATGTTGTCAGTTCTACTTCTTGAAAACCTTCAAGATGAAATCATAAAGTGAGTACAAATAACAAAACATTGCCCACCCTGCTCAGGTACCAGTCCTGATGCTTCTGATTAAGTGTTCACAGTGGTCTAAACATACTTTGCTCCTTTCATCTGATATATGAGTAACAAACCCAAATGCTATTGGGGCAAAGTAGAAAACCTAAACGAATGAATCTGGCAATGACAGAAGATGGTAGAAAGAGGTAGAGAGAGGTTGGGACCTTGGAAGGTATATACCCCATCTAAAAGCATTCAAATTCAATATTTTAAAATTATTATTTAGCCAAATAATGCATATTTGCAAGCTAAGTTATACCTAAATTCAAAGTCCTAAAGCCATCAAGCTCCTCTTCAAATATTACTCTATGTCTCTTCAATTCCTCCCTCTTACAATCTATATTTTATTCACTGATCTCTCCACAGCATTTTGCCCTACTCTTTATTTTAGTATGTCATATATAGGAGGTATTCTTGCAAGTTTTTGTATCCTCCACTAAATTCTGGGCAGAGATCTTACTTATCTTTAATTCTCCAAAAACATAAATAATATAGTAAGTAGTATTTTATATAAAAAAGATGTACCATATACATACATAAAATTGAAGCCAGACTCTTTCTCTTTTGGCCATGTCATCTAGTAAAAAATATAAAAAGATCTGGGCCATGGACATGAAGTGAGTTATTGATCTCAGTCATAGTGAAGTCCTTGGTTATGAAGTGCTCTGTGCCATCAAGTTTAGAAATATTCCAGAAGTGTCTGGGGCACCTGGGTGGCTCAGTTGGTTAAGTGTCTGCCTTTGGTTCAGGTCATGATCCTGGAGTCCTGGGATTGAGCCCACTTTGGGCTCCCTACTCAGTGGGAAGTCTGCTTGTCCCTCCCCTCCCCCACCGGCTTGTGCACGCTCGCTCTCTCTCTCTCAAATGAATAAATAAAATCTTTAAAAAAAATATTCCAGAAGTTTTATGAAAGCAGTAAATCTAGATTAGAGAAATTCAACATTCAGACAATAAACATCTAGCTTATCATTAAACACACTTTAAGATAGTAACTTTGTGAGTCACTTAAAATAGTAAATATGTATCTATCTCATTTTAATTGAGGGGAAAATTGGGGTTTTTTTAACATGAGGACTAGAAAAAATTCTTGTGTTTATTTTTAAGGCTGCAAAAGTAGAATAAATAAAAAATTAAGAAAAGATTTTATAAATACCTAAATAGCTAAATAAGACAGGCAAAGCTCCAATGAAAAGTCTGTTTCAGGGGACCAGCCTGAAATGTAGGATGAGAAGGCCTAAAATTTTTATTTTATTTTATTTTATTTTATTTTATAAGGCCTAAGATTTTTTAAATTTCGGTGGAAAACAAAGAAGAAACAAAATTCAACCTCTAAACAATTCCTAGGAAAAGTAACCCCACAGTTTTGAGCACTAGCAGCATTTGGAATATTGCAAAGCTGGCTGCATTTGTTCCCTCTGGGTATTTGCACCCCTTTAACAATTCACAACCTCTTCTAATTAAGAGGTAAAATCTGTTTTACCAATCCTTGAATTTAGGCTGCCTTTGTGACATGTTGGCTTATCAAACACTACAGAAAAGACAGGATGCTTGCTCCCAGCCTAGACCTCAAGAGACTTTGTATAACCCTCTTCCCTCCCTCCTTCCTTCTGTCTCTTGTGTGCACACATGCATGCACATAGAACCATACCACTGTCATGTGAACAAGCCCAAGGTGGCCTGCTGGATCATGAAAGACACATGGCAACCTCACCCATTATCCCAGGCAAAATCCAGCCAATCTCTACAGCAGAGCCACTCAACTGATTTCTAATTGACCCCAGACACATGAGAGAACTTAGCCAAGACAGAACTACCCAGTGAGGCTCAGACTAAATCACCAACCACAGAATTATGAGCTAAATAGTATTACTGTGTTAAGCCATTAAGTTTCAGGATAGTTTGTTATACAGCAATAGCTTACTAATACACAAGGGAAAAGGACACAATCTGACAGGAACCAAAAGGGTCTCTGGAAGATAAGAATGTTGCCACTGACTTGGGAGACAAAAAACAGTAATAAAAGGAAAAAACGGTTAAAAAAAAGTTAACCTTGGAATTGGAGTTAACTTGAAACAGATAATAAAAGTAGGTTGCCCTTAAAAATAAAAAAGTAGGTTGCCCTTTTCCTTGTGGAGAAACCTTTCCAAATGTCATCCATGCTTCAAAGTTCAACTCAAATCACACCTCTCCAATAAAATTCCTTCTGACTGCCCTTAGACAAAATGATTTTTCCTTCATTAATCATGTATAGACAGTTCACTATTATGTAAAGAGGCCTGGATTTTATTCAGTAAGTATAAATTCATATTCTAGGTTTATCAGCTATACATCCTTAGGCAATTTTGTTAACTCTTTGAATCTGATTCCTCATCTCTTAACTGGAACTTAGTAGCTCTTAATCCCACAGGAGGGCTGTTAAAAATGGATTCTAAATGTGTCAACATATTAAACACTAAGTACATACTCAAAAGTATTAAATTGAATTTTGATTCATTCTTTCATTCATTCAACTCTGACTGGATTCCTAGTGTATGTCAAGCTGTGTGCCAGACACTGGGAGGGAACAATTACTATGATACCACACACAACAGCCTCCTAATAATAATTTTTCATTCATAAAGCCCTAAAATTAGAATGAGGTTAGAAATTATGCCTTAGATCTCTTCATATTTCCCAGCAGCGTGTGGCACAGCATCTTGAACTTAACAGTTATAAAAATATTTGTGGACAATTTAATTAAAAATGAAAAGATTTCTACATATAAGCTTTAATGTCTATCTCAAAGCAAAGCAAGAGCATCATCACTTTTAAATCATAGCTAAAAGAAGACTCACTTGACAGCTCACATCCATTCCTGCTTCCAACAGCACCTGAACGACTGCTTTGTGACCATTGCGAGCAGCGAGGTGGAGTGGCGTGTGCTTTCTAGTGTTGCAGCTCATTAAGTTAGGGTGTGCACTGATGATCATTTTGACCACCCTAAGTCGCCCATAGAGTGCTGCCAGATCCAAAGGTGTTTCTAGCTTACTGTTCCTGATGGTAGGATCGGTGAGCTCTTCTAGGAGAACAGCAACTACTTCTGAGTGTCCATATTGAGCCGCACAGTGCAGGGCAGTTTCATTTTCATTGTTCTGTTAAGACAAAGATATAAGATTCAAGTTTTCAGAAATTCCATTATCAAAATCTAAACAGTAATTTAAAACCAGAGATACTTTGAAAATGTAAGTTTAAGATTTATCTATTTTAATAAGTATGCCTAATAGAATATTTGTTAAAGTATCTTATTACACCAAAAAGATCACATTTTTTAATCATTTCAATAAGGAAAATCAAATTTTCCCCTGCATTATATATTCCAATTTCCGGGAGTGATAAATGATTTAGCCATGTCAGTCAGTGGCCCTGCTGGGCCCAGATGGTCAGTGTTATCTGTACTGTGCATCATGCCTCCGTGACATTTGTTAATGAGAGAGATTAATAACAATTATAACCCACTTTTAACAGACTGGCCTCCCAAAAGAGATGGCAAATTCTTGATAATGAAAGATTTATGGAAAGACGTCCCAAATTAAGTTTCATTTTATTTTCCATACAAGCACAAATCATTGCTTCTTTTGCAAAGAGAATGAAGACATACTGGCCCTAAGATTAAACCACATATCTTTGAAATATAATTATGGTTTGAGAGGCAGACTTAAACCCACTGCCAGACAAGTTACAAGGAGTATCACATTATTACATATGCACCTAATAAGTGTTGTAGTTGAAAATCAAGATTTTCCAGGAAATTTAGCAAGATAAAAACTGTACCTGATGTTGAGTTTTTGTGTGTGGTGTAAGGAGGGGAGGGGGGTGGGAGGATGGGTTAGCCTGGTGGTGGGTATTGAGGAGGGCACATTCTGCATGGAGCACTGGGTGTTATGCACAAACAATGAATCATGGAACACTTCATCTAAAACTAATGATGTAATGTATGGGGATTAACATAAGAATAAAAAAAAAATTAAAACTCAAAAACTGTACCTGATGGATCAAGAGAGTATAATGCTGAGTGAAATAAGATAAAGACAAACACCATATGATTTCACTCATATGTGGAATTTAAGAAACAAAACAAATGAACAAAGAAAAAGAGACAAACCAAGAAAAGACTATTAACTATAGGGAACACAGATGGTTCCCGGGGGGGGGGGGGGGGCAGTGAAATAGGTGACAGGGATTAAGAGTACACTTATCTTGATTAACCCTGAGTAATATATGGAGTTGCTGAATCACTATATTGTGCACCTGAAATGAATATAACACTGTATGTTAACTACACTGGAATTAAACATTTTTTTAAATGTTAAAACAGAGAAAACTAAACCCCATCTCAAGGCAGATGGACCTTTCAGTCCATTTGGGCAGATGGTGTAGGTAGATTGTATATGACTATGTCAGGAGGTAGAAGGATCAGTCAGGAGAAACGTAAACAAGAAATTTTAGTAACAAAAATGCAATGATCCTGAGTAAGGGTTCTAGAGAGAAAGAGGCTGCCATCATCAGAGTCATCATCAGAGCTAACACTATGTACCAGGCACAGTTGCATTCCATTTATGTGTACTCTAATCTTCACTCTGCTATTATTATCATTATTGCCACTTTACAGATGAGGAACTGAGGCACCGAGTAATTAAATAACTAGCCTTCAAGTATACGGCCATTTAGTGTTGGGGCCAGGATCTGAACCCAAAGTCACTGCTCTTTTTTTTTTTTTTTAAGATATTATTTATTTGAGAGAGTTTGCGAGAGAGAGAGAGAGAGAGAGAGAGAGAGAGGAGCAGGGGAAGGGCAGGGGGAAAGGGAGAAGCAGACTCCCCACTGAGCAGGGAGCCTGACACAGGGCTCTATCCCAGAAGTCTGGAAGTTGGGGATCATGACCTGAGCTGAAGGCAGATGCTTAACCGACTGAGCCACCCTGTCACCCCCCCCCCAAAGTCACTGCTCTTAATACCATCTTCCACAATAACAACTGTTACTACTGTCATTTGCTGAATGTCTAAAAACCATATACATTGTCTCATTTCCCCTACACCACACTGTCTGCCAAGTATTGCTATATAGTCAGAGAAGAAAAGGAAATTAGTGCTGAAAGCAGAATTTCTACAGATTTTGCTCAAAAGAATACCAACTGAGTTGTAACAGGAACTAGCTACTTAGATAGCTGCTCTGACCACATAAAAGGACAAATAGGGTTCAAACCCAAATAAATCTTAATGTTCCCAAAAGTAATTCAGACTTGCTCTGGCTGAAGGATGCAAATAAGTTGAGAGTAGAGAGTTAAGAGCAGAGGGAGGATTTAAAAACTTAAAGAGTAGTCGAAAAAAAAAAAAATTTAATGAGCACTTTGAAAGACTTCTTACTACTTTACCTTCCAAATAAAAGTATCAGAAGAGTGCATTTGAAGGCCAAACCCAGAAAAAATACCTACTCCTTGGAGACAATCAACAAGAAATTAAGATTGGATAGACGGGGAATCCAGCTGAAGGCACTGATTCTTGCAACATTTTAGGAGTCATTCTTGTTCTTAGTTTGAATGTGCTGCTACAGTCTACTTCCTCATAGAGACTGACCACATACAGGTCTATACAGGTCTACATTCCCTGATTTTTCTTATCTGGCTAAGTTTTATAAGCCTGATAAGAAAATCAATCTATTACCTATACCATAAAAATATGATATAGAAATATGCCTTCTGACCAAATCAAATTTTCCCGTGGTTAGAAAGAAACTCAATTTTCAAAACACAGCACCTCTTTGAGAAAAAGAAGAGCCCATTACAAAATAATGACTCCTCAAACACATCTCTACATTTGCAGAGGCCTTAGCATAGGAAATTATAAGTGCAAAACTGAAACTTTCTCTATTAACACCAATTAGATTGTTCAGATCTCAAGAAAAATTATTTCAATCATGCCAGACTTACTCAGGAGAAAATATTCATATGAAAATATTCATACCCATGATCAACACATACTTGTACTGTCAGATCAGGAAGACCACAACCATGGTACCTTTATAAAAGGCATGATTGTATACATGTATCTGTACTAACAAGTGATCTAAAAGATTCGGATTTGAAATACAGACTGTGTAGAAGCACTGATTAATAACTGCCTTATGTCTACAATGAACATTCTTGAGCAGTTCTGAATTCCCTCTTTTTTACCAAATGGGTGTTCTCCAAAAAATTAGGACACTTCTACTTATAGACAATGGGTAGCAGAACAAAACTGGCTGACAAAAGCTATTTACCAAAAGATCTTGCTTCAAAATAAAACTAATGGAAATTAACATTAGTTAGGTTTGAGTTTTAGTAAATGGTAAGTGAATATACTTATCAGATAGGGCTCCTCTTGTTTTTGCCCTAATGTTTAAAAAAAAAAAAAAAAGAGGAAAAGAAGGTAAAGGGGGGAAGAGATGAATATACAGAGAAACATAAAATGCAAACATATATAACATCAAAAAAAAGGAAATAATAAATCAGTTGACAAAAGAGAGGAAGGATGTAACAATTATAAAAAATATGAAAACCATAATCAGGGCACGGTCTACTTTGTTTTCAAAATTACATTGTCCTAAATTGGCCACTAATTCTAGGGCAGTATAGAATGGTGACCTATGTTGAAGTGCTGACACATACTTGATCTCTCTGAACCTATCTTATCAGAAAAATGTGAATATTACCCTCCCTATAAACCTTAGAGTATAGCTTATAAATCAAAAGAAATAACATAAAGGCAAATGCTTTGTAAATGTTAAATATCAAAATATAAGACAGAATTATTTTGAAAGAAAGCTGTATTAGAAACCAAAGACTACTTTCAGAAATCAGAACAAAGCCCTGACAATTATACATAATTTTATTATCATAACACAGAGCATAATTGGTTAGGAGTTTGAGCTTTGCATCAGAAAAACCTGAATTCAAATACGTAGTGCATTTCTTAGTAGCTGTGATATCATGGGCAGGTTATTTAATCTCTCTAAGGTAGCTTCCCATATATAAAATAAGAACAATAATTAATCCCTATCTCATCAGGATGCAGTAGAGCTTTGTAAGATAATAGATGAAGTACTTTGCACACTGCCTGGCATATAGTAAACAATCCATAAGTGACAGGATTTATGATGACAATACCAATATGCTATTGTGGAGGGCTCTGGAATTAGAGTTCAAAGTCTGAGTTTTAGTCACTCAGTAATGTGTGGCCTTGCATGACTTATTTAGTTTTACTGAGCCTAATTTCTCATCTATAAAATGGGAGCGATACTATCACTTCAAGGGTTGTGAGAATTAATTAAACAACATATTATAGGTAAAAGTGCTTAGCATGGTATTTGGCTATGTCAAGCACCATGTCTCAATATATCTTTATTATTTTCATTTCTCCCCTCTGTTGCTTAAATACACAAAGGTTTATAAGTAACTAGTATATTTCTACCCCATTCAGAGGGGGGAAATAAGAAATAAAGCTAAAATGAAAAGTTACTTTTATAAAAATAAAATTCCCACATCAGAAACAGGAGAAATGACACTAAATGACAGAAATACATCAGCACTAAAGGAGTACCATATACAAAACAAATACTGACAGCATGGTATTAAAAATCTCAAGAAATTTTTAATTTATTTCTAGTAGAATCCACAAGACAAAGCAACTTTCAAATACAAATGAATTCTAAGTGTTTTTTCTTATTTTCATGTCATTTAAAAAATATTTTGCTTGTAAAAACTAACATCCTCTTGTTTAACCTTGGATTGTTTTTCCATCTTACTATTTCAGGTTCACTTTGGGGCATTCAGACAGTTTTAAGAATAACCACCAGATGGCTCACCCCACAAATGATCTTTCAACTTTTGATTTTCTGAAAAACAGAACAGCATTCCCATAAATTTCCCTTTAGCATGATACGCTGATAAAGATAGGCATCTGTCATTTTTTAAAGATTGAGTTTATGAATGTATTTGCATAAAAATACACTTCATTTGGTAACCTATAAACATAGATATTTTGTGATAATTATTAATAAGACACTTCCAATTAATACAACATTTTTCCTACTCAGAGGAACTTTATTTCTATAACTGCATTTTTCTGGGGAAAAAATGTATTTTTCTTCCCTTTGGTGTTTATAGCTAGTGGCAGTGTTACTTTTTATTCTTTAGTCTGAATTTCAGTCAAAGGCCTGCAAAGTCTGTATTCATTTGAACAGTATGCTAATTGCACTTTATTAGATGTGCTTGCCCTAGAGTAACCACTTACATTGATACTGGACAACTGCCAACCTGCAGCTTAATGCCATGGTTGTAATTCAATTGTTGGGCTACATGCTGGTTTTCAAATATAGTTTTACAAAATGGGAACAGCAGGGGGCATGCAGAGCTCAAGATGTTTATTACCATACTGTACTAGCGGCCTGTATTTTACTTTCAGAAATCTGTGGTCTTATTTATTTAGAATACTGAGAATGGCATTCCTTTTTTAATATGTCAGTTATGTGTAATATGGATATTATACACTTGAAAATACTTCAAGTGTATTTTCAATGCAATTTTCCAACCTGAAATAGTAAGATGGAAAAACAATCCAAGGTTAAACAAGAGGATGTTAGTTTTTACAAGCAAAATATTTTTTAAATGACGTGAAAATAAGAAAAACTTCTCAGCCATGGCACACAACATATTTTGAATATGTGCTACTCATACATCTGCACTCCTTCACCTCTCTGTTCCAAGCATTGAAAATATTTTTACTTTATCTGTCAGTATATTGCTGCTGTGTTTTATTCAACATACTCTGGTCATACATACAGGAAATTTTTAACTTAATATGTGACTATCGATGGTATATACTGTATTTTGCATTTTGATTCACAAAATTGTATTTGCTATGGAAATGTGGAAGTAAATGGAGAGTATTCTGCAAATGAATCCATCATCGTTTTAGCATTTAAAATTTTATTAAGAAAAACTCTAATTCATATTATAAATGTGAATTCTGTCCTATCTTTAAATATTCAAAAACTACAAAATGGATGCTTATATAGTTAGGCAAAAATATTAGTTACTTTCTTTATGTAGTATTCTCTTGTTAACAAATATCTTTACAAAAGCCCAACTTAGGACCTATGTACCTAATACAAGTGCCAAAGAATTTTTCAATTTCTCCTTTAGGGAATTTAACAGTGAAAGGTCTTTGGCAGGGTAATGACAGAAATAATCAATTTTTCAATGCAGCATTGCCTTTGCAAACCTCTAGAAAAACTATAGCATGAGCAAATATTTGACAAGTGCACCTGTTCATTGACTCTGGAATGTGATGGTCCATGATGAATAAGAATCTTCACAATTTCTACATCTCCTTTCCAGGCAGCCAGATGAATGGGAAAATAACCTTTGTTGTCTGCTACATTTGTTGATGCCTCATACTGAAGTAGTTTGAGAACTATGTCCCTGAGAGGAAAAAAAAAAAAGAACAGAAAAGAAAATATGCTAAACACACAGATTTCAATGAACAGATAATTATGAACATATACTAGATGCTGGCTAGAAATTTAGAGTAAGAGATATAAAATTTGGTGTAAGAGTTATTAGCCTATTCAACATTTGGCTATTTTACTTACCTGGAAAACCACCACCACCATACATACACACACAGAGCACTGACTAACCAATGAAAGCACTTAATGGAATTCATTTGGGCAAAATTTTTCTGATTTCGTAACTGAATGAAATAAAACATTTTTTAAAAATGCCTCTTCCCATTTTTTTTAAAAAGGGGTTTTTCTCAAATAGCCCATACCTGAGATTTAGTGTGAAGGAAAAGCAGAGGTTAAGCAAATTCCTTATTCACACACACACACACACACACATATCATACTACTAAGAGACATTTAGGTTATTTATATACATCATTCCTATAGAGACTTGGAATAAGGAATTGAAGATGCATATAAAAGAGAAAGCAGACAGTACAGTAGAAAAGGGGGTGGTTAATAACTTCTCAGCCATGGCACACAACATATTTTGAATATGTGCTACTCATACATCTGCACTCCTTCACCTCTCTGTTCCAAGCTTAAGAAAAAAATTCAAGAAGGAAATTCATTCATGAGACATGTTCCACCACTGATCCAATATCAATTCATACTCAATATACCGTACCTATAACCATTTTGTACTCAATCCCCACCAAGTTTTCACAGTAAAAATTCTGAACTGCAATACTCAACCTAAAGAAGACTTACCAATTTTTGGTACACATTAAACTGAATTTTGTATCAACCAAACAAAAAGAGTAATTCTAAACAAAAACTCTATTTTTACTTAAAGCATTTATGAAGCAAATTCTATTAACTCACTAAATGAAATCTCACACATTATACATATGTGTGTGTGTGTGTGTGTGTGTGTAACAAGTTACAATAAATTCTAAAGTTTCTCATATATAACAAATCACTGGTAGTAAGAACAAATGTAACACAAAGAGCTAAATTTAAATATTTCATGAAGCCAGACTTTAAATGTAAAGTAACAAGAAAAATTGGAGGAAGTCTGAATAGAAGTTATAGCTACCTCCCCACAAACACACAAAATAGACATGATACAAACATTACAGTAAATGGTAAAATATAATGAATGCCCAGAGTGTGGTCTGAACTTGTAAAGGGGAGCAGAATATACCACCCCAAAATATACCCCTTTGGCATAAGTATTATTTTTGGCTGATTACTTTTAAGAAAGAGTAGATGTTGTTAAACCTCTGAAAACGGAATAGAAGTTAACCTTTTGGAAGAGACATTTAAATCTACAAGGAAAACTCCATTTGTAAGGGAGTCTCCCTCTTTGTACCAGAAAATGATAATGGACTCTAAATCTCTTAGAAACTCTTATCCTGGGAGGAAGCAGAAACTTAAATCTGAGTAACAACCCCACAACTTGTTTATCGTGCTTTTCCTAATAACCTCCCATAACTAGTTCCCCTCAACAAACATCTATTTTATGTTTAGCAGGAAATGGTTTTTAAGGTGGTGGCAGGGACCATTAAAGAGAGTTAACTAAGTTTTTCTGGGTATCTCCCATGTATATACAAGAGATATACATATTACTAAACTTCTTTTCTCTTGTTAATCTACCTTTTTATTATGGGGGGGAGTGGGGGTTCCTCAGCCAAGAACCCAGAAGGGAAAGAGAAAATTATTCTTTCTCCCCCACATACGAAACATTGGACTTAATAGATAAATGTATGAAATCATGATGAAAGAACCAAGAATATGTTGTAGAAATATTTAGAATGTTCCAAGGAGTAATAAGTTTTCTAATGATACAATTTCAGAGAAAATAAGAATAAAATCTCACTTTAATATTCTTTATAAGAACCAGTAGTATTTAATAAAACCTGAACTTAGAAGATTTGGATCTGAGTCCTACCTACACAAACTACTTAATGATGTGACCCCTAGAGAAATTACTTAGTCTTGTCTTTTTCTTTTCTGTAGGGGATACTGTAATAATAATAACATCCACTGGTCAAGACTGGTAAGAGCTTTAAATGAGATCACAGAAGAGAAGCCACTCAATAAATAGTAAAGCGCTGTACAAAAATATTAGTTCTTGTCCCAAGTGAAAACAAAATCCTTTAAAAATAAAAATGCTTCCAGCAAATCATCTTTGCAAAAACAAATATGAAAATCAGAGGACACTTGAAGGCTGTCAAATTCACATATTTCTCCTCACCTCTCTGCCATGCAGAAGTTACTATATAGCGGGCGCCTGGGTGGCTCAGTTGGTTAAGCGACTGCCTTCGGCTCAGGTCATGATCCTGGAGTCCCTGGATCGAGTCCCGCATCGGGCTCCCTGCTCGGCAGGGAGTCTGCTTCTCCCTCTGACCCTCCCCCCTCTCATGTGCTCTCTCTCATTCTCTCTCTCTCAAATAAATAAATAAAATCTTAAAAAAAAAAAAAGTTACTATATAGCGTCTTCTATTCTGAGATAAATAACTACAATGTGATAAGAAGGATTCAATACCAATGAATTAAAAAAAAAGAAGAAGGTAGCAGGAGGGGAAGAATGAAGGGGGGAAATAGGAGGGGTAGACGAACCATGAGAGACGATGGACTCTGAAAAACAAACTGAGGGTTCTGGAGGGGAGGGGGGTGGGAGGATGGGTTAGCCTGGTGATGGGTATTGAGGAGGGCACATTCTGCATGGAGCACTGGGTGTTATGCACAAACAATGAATCATGGAACACTACATCTAAAACTAATGATGTAATGTATGGGGATTAACATAAGAATAAAAAAAATTTTTTTTTAAAAAAAGGTAGAAAAAACCCAGGATTCTTGATAAAGACTGAAAATATTTGGTAACACTTAATATCAATTCTTGGTCGAAATTCCTATTGAGAATCAAGAAATATGTACTTATTGAAATAAATTATTTTTAAATAAAAAAAAAGCAGTTAAAAATCAGAATATCTGCTTTAGAGTTCCAACTTTCTACTACTTACTAATTTGGTCACCTTGGGCAAATCAAATAGCCTCTGTCAGTCTTTCAGATATTGTTAAAATAGAATTCAGAGGCTACATCTTCCTGCCAGCCTCCAAAGGGTTGGTGTGAATCAAATAAAAAACAGGTATGACTGTAAAATCGTATGCAAACAAACACTTCTCAAGGTAAGCTGCAGCAATGTTTAGCAATCCCAGTGATTCATTTTTTTAATGAAACATTTCAGCATTTTATTTATTTTTTTTAATTTTTTTTAAAGATTTTATTTATTTATTTAACAGAGAGAGAGACAGCAAGAGAGGGAACACAAGCAGGGGGAGCGGGAGAGGGAGAAGCAGGCCTCCCACCAAGCAGGGAGCAAGGAGCAGGGAGCCCAATGCGGGGCTCAACCCCAGGACCCTGGGATCATGACTTAAGCCGAAGGCAGATGTTTAACAACTGAGCCACCCAGGCGCCCCGCATTTCAGCATTTAAATAAAAGGTAAAGCGATACCAAAAGAAGACACAGTTAATTATCTGGATCTAAAAAGTAGAATTTATACTAGTCACAAAACAGACTTCTCCAAATTCATGTATCAGAGAAAGATACTTCTGTGAAGAGTTTTAACTTTATTCCTCAATGCCTAACCAATTAAAAAAATAATCTGAAACTTCTAAAGGCATTTACTTTCAAAGGGTAAGAGAAAAGTTTAATGGGTTTATCAATCCTATTTTCTTTTACTCTCATGAAATCCATTCAGTTTATTTATTTTTTTTTTTTAAAGTCATGGAAGACTTTTTTTTTTTTTTTTTTTAAGATTTTATTTATTTACTTGACAGAGAGATAGACAGAAGAGCACAAGCAGAGGGAGTGGCAGAGGGAGAGGGAGAAGCAGGCTCTGCACTGAGCAGGAAACCCGATGCGGGACTCGATCCCAGGACCCTGAGATCATGACCTGAGCCGAAGGCAGACACTTAACCATCTGAGCCACCCAGGCGCCCGAAATCCATTCAGTTTAATTTGTTCTTTGGCTCAATTCTTGTTGACATTTTCTAATAATGTATGTGATATACATCCATTCTTTATCAGGAAGATTGATGGAATAATGAAAAAACTAACTTACTGACATTTGTATTGTGTCATATTACCACTACCTAATATGTCAATCTGAAAAGAACAATCTGTATGCCTATGAAATTGCCTCCAGTGAACAATACAATACTAACTATATTTAGTTAGTATTTTATTTTATTTATTTATTTGAGAGAGGGAGTGAGAGAGACACAGAGAGAGCAAGTGGGGAGAGGGAGAAGCAGACTCCCCACTAAGCAGGGAGCCCGACTCAATCGGGGCTCGATCCAGGACCCTGAGATCATGACCCGAGCTGAAGGCAGATGCTTAACCGACTGAGCCACCAAGGCGCCCTATATTTATATGTTTTCTTTTAATTCATTTTACTAAATTTATTTTTTTAAAGACTTATTTATTTGAGAGAGAGAGAGCCAGTGAGAGGAGAGGCAGAGGGAGAGGGAGGAGGAGAGAAGCAGACTCCCCCCTGGGCAGGGAGCCCTGCCTGGGGCTCCGCCCCATGCCCCTGAGATCATGACCTGAGCCAAAATCAAGGGTCAGATGCTTAACCAACTGAGTCACTCAGGGGCCCCAAACTTGTCCATTTTATTCACAGACATCAGCTAATGAACAGGCATGGCTCAGATTTCTAATGTGAAAACGTATTTATGAAATATGAAGTTATATTTCTGATAAAAATGTGCCTGTCAGTCTTACTGAATCATAAATAAAATATTAATCAACCGTCATTTATACATCTTATGAGGTATCCATGTATATCACAAGTAATAATGTATTAAACAGGCCCTTTTCCTCCATATTCATTAAGAATAAATTAAATTTCAGGTACTATCTCTAATATCTAAACTAGAATGGTATTTAACACTAGGATCCTACCCAAATCAGTATTATTTATTTTCTTTTTTTTCAAAGATTTTATTTATTTGAGAGAGAGAAAGAGTGAAAGAGAGATCATGAGCAGGGGCTAGGGGTAGAGGGAGAAGCAGACTCTCCACTGAGCAGCGAGTCTGATGCGAGACCCAATCCCAGGACCCTGGGATCATGACCTGAGCCGAAGGCAGACGCTTAACCAACTGAGGCATGCAGGCACTGTATTGATTTTCATTTTTATTTAAGTTGTTCCTTATATCTTTCAAATGAACATACTGGCTGCGCTTGGTTACTAGGCATGAAATATTAAGTTATACTGATGAACAATGTTCATAATATAGCAAACAGTGAAGTAACATCTATATCTTGATCATAAAGTGGCATTCTTTCTTATATGTAGCATTTCATAAATAAGAACTGCTCTAAAATCCTAAAGTAAATGTGGTCGATGAGATCACAGAAAAAACAATTCCATTCCCCAGGAGTAAAACAAAATATCAAATTAAATTTAATAATAATGCAATTTAAATCACTGCAACATTTTGGGGCACCTGGGTGGCTCAGTCAGTTAAGCTTCTGCCTTTGGCTCAGGTCATGATCCCAGGGTCCTGAGATCGAGCCCCACATAGAGCTCCTTGCTCTGCAGGGAGCCCGCTTCTCCCTCTCCTCCCCACTTGTGCTCTCACTGTCTCTCCTTCTCTCTCTCAAATAAATAAATAAAATCTTTAAAAAAAAATCATTGTAACATTTTGCAGCTTGAGGCTAATATATAAGTTCAGGTAAAAATAGGAATTCTAAAAGTATTAATTTTTGCTACTATAATTTGTTTCATTTTCTGATAGATATAAATATACTTCTAATTCATATATCTTTTAAGAAGTTTCAAGATATGTTCTGAGCAAAACTAAGTTAATTGGGAAGGTTCAAAATTCAAATTTCTTTACCTCAAAAGCAAATTTCCCTATAATTAAATCATAACCAAAGACATTTATTTTGTTCCATCCTCCCTCGTTACCAGTCCAAAGAACTTTGAAATAAATGCAAATCATCTTCATATGGATAGAGTATTCAACAAACTAATGAAATTCTCACATTAATTAAGGCCCTTTTGATTTCAGACTTTCTTGAAGATTTTACTTCTCCTTAACAGAAATAGAGTTGCAAATGTGTTTGACATGGTCAAAAGACCTTAGGACAATCCACTCCTAATTTTCTAACTGGAGCTCCTTTTTATACTGAATTCACTCTCATAGATTTCCAGAGAGAGTGAGTAAGAGCAAATTTTAACTATTTAATATCCTTATCCAGGAAAGAAGCAATCAGATCAAAGTTATTTCTAGGTTATCCAAAGAGAAACTTTATGGACCAGACTATATAAATTTTTAGAATAAGTTCTCTTTTTTCATTAGAAAACTTAAGAAAGAGTAAATCAAAAGTACACATAAATTACTATCTGGATTCTCGATATAATTTGAGATACAGTTTGGATTTCAGATAATGGAGTCTAGGATTCAAGCATTAAATATTTAGAGAATGAAAAGCAAGAACAGCGGGCGCCTGGGTGGCTCAGTTGGTTGAGCGACTGCCTTCGGCTCGGGTCATGATCCTGGAGTCCCTGGATCGAGTCCCGCATCAGGTTCCCTGCTCGGCAGGGTGCCTGCTTCTCCCTCTGACCCTCCCCCCTCTCATGTGCTCTCTCTCTCTCATTCTCTCTGTCTCAAATAAATAAATAAAATCTTTAAAAAAAAAAAAAAAAAAAAAAGCAAGAACAGCAAATACTTAAACCTGACACATAACAAAGAATATACATATTTCAAAGTTATAAATGATAATAATTTAGTGCTGACAGTTCTCAAAACAGCATCCAAGAATCACAGTGTGCCCAATATAGCTTAATGAGATGAAACTTAACAAGAAAAAAAGAAAAGGAATAATTTGCTAAGAGAAGGAGAACTGAAATAATTTGCTAGGAGAAGGAGAACTGAAATATGAATACACATGTTTAGTAAAACCTTATAGTGAACAGTAAGATTATAATTAAAAAGAAAAGATTAGGAAAAGAAAAGAGGAAAGGAGAGGAGAGAGGAAGAGAAGGAAGAAGGGACAGAGGAAGGAAGGGAAAAGGGAAAGAGATAGGGAGGAAAAAAGTGAGGGAAGGGGGGAGAGAGGGAAGAAGAAAGGCAGAAAGGCAGGCCAGCTGGCTGGCTAATGTCTATTCAGAAGAGAATTAAGAGAGCCAGATTTGTAGCAGAAATACATGAGAGAGAAAATGGATCTTTCACATTATAAAAAAGAAAAACAGAAATAGGTCTCTTGCCTATCTATTGAAATAACTTATAATCATTGCTAGTGGATTTTGTTCTACTGACCATGTTTTTTTCTATCATTCGAAGTTAATAATTTTCTAATCCGGGCGCCTGGGTGGCTCAGTTGGTTAAGCGACTGCCTTCGGCTCAGGTCATGATCCCGGAGTCCCTGGATCGAGTCCCGCATCGGGCTCCCTGCTCAGCGGGGAGTCTGCTTCTCCCTCTGACCCTCCCCACTCTCATGCTCTCTCTATCTCATTCTCTCTCTCAAATAAATAAATAAAATCTTTAAAAATAAATAAATAAATAATTTTCTAATCTGCAATTACAAATGACCCAGGAAATCACTAATAGAAGTACATTTTCTATTGTGTCCGGATTTGGCTAAGTGGAGATGAATTGTTCATTATGAAATAATGTATTTCAGGTACAAAATGATGCTCCACTTGTGGATTAACTTGAGTTGATAAACAAGAGCCCCCAGGAAAACATACAATATAAGAGGATATAAAACAGGCTTAATTTGCAGTATGAAGGCTTAGACTGTATGTTGAGGGTAGGAGAAAAGCCTGTGTTAAAAGCAAAATAAAAAGCTACAGAACCCTGTATTATTACTGCTAGCTCTATGATTCCATGAACTTTAGCCTAGAAATCATGTTTTCGGAAACAATCTATAGCTGAGGCTACAACAACAACAGCAACAAACATGGAAATGATGTGTTTCTGTGCTGACTGCTAAGGCTTGCTTGGGAAGAATACAAAATAATCAATTGTTCATTACCTTGCTAAGTGAGAAAAGCAGAGGCAAAGAAAAGAAAAAAAACTGGCTCTGAGATATATACTATGACTTTTTTTCTCCTTCAAATATCTTTTCTTAAGCCAATATTAAAATTAGCATTCTATGTGAACACACTAGTTGATAATAATGGGAGGCAGCCCAGAAATAGATAACAGAACAGAGAAAAGCCAGCAAGAGTTTAGAAAACTGATGTGCATAGAGCCACAAAAGGAAGATAATGTAGAGTAATGGTAAAAGCACGCACTTAGAACTAAAACACTTAAAGTCTAAACACAGCCCCACCTTAATATCTAAGTGACCACTATGTCATTTATCCAGAATGGGCTTATTTCTCTATCTATAAAATGAGGGAAGGGAGGGGGCAGGATTCAATAAACCATCTCTAATTTTAAAAATCCACGGGTAATTTAAAGTAAAGAGATATTACACTCTAGATGAAAATCCAAACTTCAGAATTGTAGCATCATAGTACATAACTGAGCCACAAATACCAAAACAGTGTATCACAAAATGTTATAACTGAAAGAAACAATGGAAAATGTCCAGCTTATGTATTCATTATACTGAACTGAGCCCTAGATGGGTTAATTAAATGGCTCAAGATATATAACTAGCAGAGATGGGAAGATGGGATTAGAATTCTCCCGCTTTTTTCCAATGCCTATAGAATGACACTGAGTACAATCTTTCTAGAAAGTGTTAAAAAGATGGGATCTTCATATAGAAGCAGAGATATATAATTCTCAGAGAATATCTGCAATTAAAGAGATCTTAAAAGATATCTAAGATATCTAGTCAAATCCCCCCTCTTTATGATCTTAATGATTGCTAATCAATTCGCTTAAATTATCTTTACTTTGTACATTGCTAATAGAAATGAAAAATTATGCAGTGGACCAAAGGGAAACATATCTCAATGGTTAGAACTTGATAGGCCATCACGTATAAATCAAAAACATTTACTAACCACTGAAAACCACAGATGGATATGAATGCTAATCCATTTTGGGACAACATTATTTTGAGACATGCTTATCATGACAAGCTAAGATAGAACAAGAAAAGTAGGATAGCTCCAGTGCTCAGGCCCAAGATCTTCTGTCCATTAGATCTGATAGTCTGTCTTTCCAATTATTTTCCTAACCGGAATTCCCTTAAATACACAATTAAGATTTCCAAAGAAGCCATCAGCATTGTATTTATTGGGCTGATTTAATTTGCCTTCATTCCTGATGACCCTGGTACAAAGAAGAATAAATAGTAATTCCTTTAAAACATTCAGATTATAGGTATCTGCATACATTTTACACTCTACAGAAGGACAGCAATATATTTTGAAAAAGACCCAGCACAATAAAAGGTTCTAAGTTAGATGTATAAGAAATATAATATAGAATAGGGAGTGGATGAAAAATGTTGTTTGGGGATTCTAATACTAAGAACCCAAATGATGAAACATTATGTTTATGACTATATGTATATGTATAATTATATATGGGTAGATAGATACAGATATATCTCCATATCCAAACAATGATAATGTTAGATTTATGCAATAAGTTTAAGAATAAAAAATGTCACAGTGATAAATGACAAAAAGGGTGTTTTTTTTGTGAGAACTTTAAGGCCATAAAATGTAATCAAGTGTGACTTGACCTTGTGTCTCAATTCACAAAATAAAGGAACAGTTATGTGGGAAAGCAAAAGGTAACTAGCTTTTTTTTTTTGCTTGCTTTTTTTTTTATTTGTAACTAGCATTTTTAAGGCAGTAATTACTATATCTAAAAAAACTCTACTAAAATGGGGGCTCCTGGGTGGCTCAGTCAGTTTAAGCATCCAACTCTTGGTCAAGCTCAGATCATGATTTCATGGGTCATGGGATCAAGCCCCAAGTCAGGCTCCACGCTCAGTGGGAAGTCTGCTTGAAGATTCTGACCCTCTGCCCTTCCGGCGTGTGCATGCACACACACACTCTCTTTTTCTAAAATAAATAAATCTTTAAAAAACTGAAGTAAAAGTAAAATGAAATGATCCAAGTCTGGGAAGACTAATAATTTGGATCATTAGAGCAAAGGAAAAACAGAAAGGAAAGGGAGACATGAAGAGTCCCTTTCTTTCTGATGGGGGAGAACAGAACATCTGAATCATTCAGACTCTCATAATTTGTCAGTAAACCATTAGGTAACCTAGATAAAACACTAGAAATGAAATGATGGTGATGGTTACACAGTCTTTCACTGTCCATACTGTAGGCTATCACATTATTGAAACATAATTCCAAAGGTTAAAGAAATTTAAAACCTTTAGAAAGACTATCTTGAATGACATAGAAAAAGCATATTTCCTAAATTTGAAGGATTTTGAAGTGGTTCATATTCATAGTAAGAACCTATTAAGATTTTACTCTTGGTGAATACTCCCCATGTTAGATAAAGACACCCAAAAAGGTAGGGTGGCATTACTAATTGGTTTTATCCCATTCCCCCCCTGAAAACTACACATAACTAACATGTCCTGTCACTTCTTTTATTCTTCTTGCGTGATATCTGACTATTTTAGAACAATTTTCTTGGTTTATACTCTGCACATAATCATCCACAGCAACATTCTTACCAAGTTTAAATTGTCAGTGTTGCCACCTAGTGCCTCTTCAAATTCACCTAAGCCCAGGAAACTCCTGGCAACATGAGATAGGTATTATCAACATAATGAATTTCATCACATGTAACTAAATACACCAGGTTTCTAGTCCAAATAAATAGCACTTACTTATGTCCATTTAAGGCTGCATGGTGTAAAGCAGTGTAACCCGAACTGTCTGTGCAGTTCACATTGGGGCCTCGCCAGATGCTGCAAATAAAGCACAAGTGCAAAGTTAACAGTTAAGCAGAACCGTGCTTTGAAAAACAAAAAGAAGGCTCAGAGTCCCACAGCCAGCAGCATGTTGCATAAGAAAATTCTAGTCATGTAGAAAATGAATGCCATCTTTCATGCATTCTCCTTGGAACAATAACTTCATTTATTTGATATAAGGAAATTATTAGGGAATATAACCACCTCCAGAAATTATTAGTGAATGTAGGACTACTGCCATGTATTAAAAGTGAATCCAAAAATTCCCTATTACTTTATATAAATACTTAAATATTGGAAGCAATTAACACTCAGCTATTATATTCTCTACCAAAGAATAAAGATTTATGACACCTGCCTCCTCCATTTTAACACAATCCTTCTGAGATGTCAGAGATTTATATAAGTTAAAAGACATTTCTGCATTATGGGAAGAATATAAACTGTTCTTGCTGTTCAAATGTTACCAAGATAATCAGTATTTCATACTTGAAAATATAATTGAAGATTTGGACTGTTATAAACCACAAGAAGATTATCATAGTTTTGAAGATATCATTTTACAATACAACATATTTTGAAGATAACGTATACATATTTTGATACTATTCACAAATCAATCAACATGACAGATCACATCAATAAGAGAAAGGATAAAAACCATATGATCATTTCGATGGATGCAGAAAAAGCATCTGACAAACTACAACATCCATTCATGATAAAAACCCTTAACAAAGCAGGTTTAGAGGGAACATACCTCAATACATAAAGGCCATACATGAAAAACCCACAACAAACATCATACTCAAAGGGGAAAAACTGAGAGCTTATCCGCTAAGGTCAGGAATAAGACAAGGATGTCCGCTCTCACCACTCTTATTCAACACAGTAATGGAAGTCCCAACCACAGCAATCAGATAACACAAAGAAATAAAAGGCACCCAAATTGGTAAGGAAGAAGTAAAACTTTCAATATTTACAGGTGACATGATACTGTACGTAGAAAACCTGAAATATTCCACCAAAAAACTACCATAAAGTCACAGTATACAAAATCAATGTACAGAAATTTGTTGCATTTCTATACACTAATAATGAAGCAGCAGAGAGAGAAATTAAGAAAATAATCCCATTTACAAATGCACCATTTCAAAGAAATTCAAGATGACACAAAGAAATGGAAAGACATTCCATGCTCATGGATTGGAAGAACAAATACTGTTGAAATGTCTAAATTACCCAAAGCAATCTAGACATTAAATGCAATCCCTATCAATACCAACAACATTTTTCACAGAACTAGAACAAACAATCCTAGAATTTGTATGGAACCACAAAAGACCCTGAATAGCCAAAGCAATCTTGAAAAAGAAAAAACCTGAAGGAATCACAATTACGGAGTTTAACTTGTATTACAAAGCTGTAGTAATCAAAAAACAGTATGGTACTGGGGCGCCTGGGTGGTTCAGTTGGTTAAGTGTCTGCCTTCAGCTCGGGTCATGATTCCAGGGTCCTGGGATCCAGCACCACATCGGGCTCCCTGCTCAGCAGGAAGCCTGCTTCTCCTTCTCCCTCTGCCCCTCTGCTTTTGCTCTCTCTCTCACTTGTGCTCGATCTCTCTCAAAAAAAAAAAATTAAAATTAAAATTTAAAAAAAAAACCAGTATGGTACTGGCACAAAAACAGACACGTAAATCAATGGGACAGAATACAAAACCCAGAAATAAATCTACAATTATATGGTCACTCTTCGATAAAGAAGCCAAAAATATGCAGTGGGAAAAACACATTCTTTTCGACAAATGGTGTTGGAAAAACTGGACAGCTACATGCAAAAGAATGAAAATGTACCATTTTCTTACACTGTATACAAAAATAAACTCGAAATACATTAAGGGCCTAAATTTGAGATCTGACTCCATAAAAATTCTAGAATAGAGCACAAGCAATAATTTCTCTGAAATTGACTATAACAACATCCTTCTAGATATGTCTCCTAAAGCAAGGGAAACAAAAGCAAAAAAAAAAAACAATTGGGTCTACATCAACATAGAAAACTTCTACACAACAAAGGAAATAATCAACAGAACTAAAAGACAACATACTGAAATGGGAGAAGATATGTGCTAATGATAAAGGGTTAGAACCCCAAATATATAAAGAACTGATACAACTCAACACCAAAAAACCAAACAATCCAATTAAAAATGGGGAGAAAACATGAAGACATTTCTCCAAAGAAGACATAGATATAGGCAACAGATGCATGAAAAGATGCCTAACATCACTCATTATGAGAAATGCAAGTCAAACTGCAATGACAAAACACCTCACACATGTAAGAATGGCTATAATCAACAATACAAGAAACAAGTGTTGGGGAGGATGTGGAGAAAAAGGAACCCACGTGCACTGTTGGTGGGAATGCAAACTGGTACAGCCACTGTGGAAAACAGTATGGAGGTTCCTCAAAAAAATTAAAAACAGAACTACCATATGATCCAGTAATTCCACTACTGTGTATTTATCTAAAGAATACAAAAACACTAATTCAAAAAGGTAAATACACAACTATGTTTATTGCAGCATTATTTACAATAGCCAAATTATGGAAGCAGCCTATAGATAGATCGATGGATACATAGATACATCAATACATAGATACATAAATAGATAGATCTAAATCTACCCATATCTATATATAATGGAATATTATTTAACCATAAAAAAGAATAAAACGTTGCCATTTGCAATAACATGGATGGATCTAGAGAGTGTAATGCCACACTAAATGAACCAGAGAAAGACAAATACTATATGATTATACTCATATGTGGAATTTAAGAAACAAAACAAATGAGCAAGGAAAAAAAAAAGAGAGACACAAACCAAGGAACAGACTCTTAACTACAGAAAACAAACTGATGGTTACGAGATGAGAGTGGGGAGAGGATAGGTGAAAATAGGTGAAGGGAATTAAGAGTATAATTATCATGATGAGCACTGAGTAATGCATAGAATTGTTCAAACACTATATTGTACACCTGAAACTAATATAACACTGTATATAAATTGTATTGGAATTAAAATAAAAAACAATTTAAAAAACTAAGGTCTAATGACAAGTTAATTCATGTATTCACAAATTATGTATTGTATACCAATTGTATGTCACGTATTAAGCTAGGAACTGAGAGTACAAAATCATAATTCAGGGTCCACATTTACAAGAACAGAGTCTAATAGAGAAGACAGACACATAAGCAGTTACAGAGTAGTAAGGTAAGTGCAGTTCCAGCTAGCACAGAATGAAAACTATTCCAAATGAGAGATCATAACAAATTTCAACTAAGAAGGGACAATGAAAATGAGTAGAAGGCACTTATTCATAGTTAATTAAAAGGACAAATCAGTAAGATACAGGGGCCAAATGAGGAAAGAAGGAGACAGTAATCTAGAATGACTGTTTTCAAGCGTAAATAACCAGAAAAAAAAAAAAAAAACTAAGATGTAAAGAAGAAGAGCATATTTGGGGGAGGACAGTGGAGAAGGAGAGAAAACAGTGACTTCAGGTTTAAAGGCACTAAATTGTAAGTACCTAACATACTTACAAGTAAGGCTTTCAGAAGACTATGATAGATAGATAGATGATAGATAGATAGATAGATAGATAGATAGATAGATAGATAGATAGATAGATAGATAGATAGATAGATA